>NW_027327924.1:0-116435 GCF_047675955.1 Chlorocebus sabaeus | reverse complement strand
CGATCGGGGGACGTGCCTGCACCCCCGGCGATGGGGCTCCCAGAAGCCAGGGGGGCGGGCGGGGGGTGGCGGCTGGGAGCCCGATCGGGGGACGTGCCTGCACCCCCGGCGATGGGGCTCCCAGAAGCCAGGGGGGCGGGCCGGGGGGTGGCGGCTGGGAGCCCGATCGGGGGACGTGCGTGCACCCCCGGCGATGGGGCTCCCAGAAGCCAGGGGGGCGGGCCGGGGGGTGGCGGCTGGGAGCCCGATCGGGGGACGTGCCTGCACCCCCGGCGATGGGGCTCCCAGAAGCCAGGGGGGCGGGCCGGGGTTGGCGGCTCGGAGCCCGATCGCGGGGGGTGCCTGCACCCCCGGCGATGGGGCTCCCAGAAGCCAGGGGGGCGGGCCGGGGGTGGCGGCTGGCAGCCCGATCGGGGGGACGTGCCTGCACCCCCGGCGATGGGGCTCCCAGAAGCCAGGGGGGCGGGTCGTGGGTGGCGTCTGGGAGCCCGATCGGGGGGCGTGCCTGCAACCCCGGCGATGGGGCTCCCAGATGCCAGGGGGCCGGGCCGGGGTGGCGGCTCGCGGCCCGGTCGCGGGGACAGTTGGAAGACTATCACATGGCGTTGTACAGTGTGTGTGATACTGAGATTAATAACTGGGTGAACTTCCACCCTGTGCCACATTGCGAGTAATATCAGCCTGTCCCCTCCGTGGATATTAGAAACAATATCCCAGACTGGGTGTACGCCTTCTGCTGTACAGAGTGCAGTATCATCCTCTCCCTCCCAGGATAGTAATTACAATATCACTGGGCGGGAGCACGCAGCCTGCGAATTATCATCCTCTCCCCCTCCTTATACTAGGAACAATATCTCAGAAGAGCTGTACCCTCAGTGCCATATTCGGACTAATAGCATAGGTGTCTTCCGGGAATATTACGAGTAATATTACCGGGTAGCTATCCATTCATTGTTATGTTTGGAGTCATGTGATACTCTACCCTCCTTTATATTAGGATCAGTGTCACGCGGTGAGTGTACACCTACTGCGATATTAAAACTAAAGTCCTGCTTTCCGTCCCTGGATATGAAGAACAGCATCACAAGTAGGTTTACACTTCCTGTGGTATTAGGAATAATAATATGATTATTAATCATCAATGATCGATTTTAATAATTATCAATGATACTAAAAATTCATAGGATACCATTATTAATGATGGATAATGATTTTAAACACATGATTACGCATGTTTTCAATTAATTATTAATATTAATGTCATGCAATAATATTATTAGTTCCTAATACTAACTATTATTTGATTCCCAGCGTCTCTGGGTATTGATTTAAGTCACATTAATAGCTAATATCATAATATTATTATTAATAGTGATATTACTAATAATTATTATTACAAATCGATACCATTTTAAGCCAGTATTAATTTTTACTCTCTTTATTGTGATCATTAGTATCAATAATAATAATTATTATTAATATAATTATTAATATTAATGATTAATAGACTTCTTCCTGATATCCACCAGGGAGAGGACGATGTTAATTTCTATATCACAGATGGTGTACACCCCCCGTGATAGTGTTTCGAACTTCTGCTTGGGAGAGGAGGAAATGACAATCAGTATCACCGGAAGTAGCAACACCTGTGAGATACTGTTCTGAATATTCAGGGAGGAAGAGGCTGATATGACTACTAATACAGAGGGGGTAACTCCCTCTGAGGGTGTGCACACTGGGGGTGTACAATTGTCTGAGAAGAGTTGAAAATTTTCAGATGGGGAGATGATATTACTCAAAATATCAGAAAGAGGCTGTGAGTCCACAAGGGTCCCAGAAGCCAGGGGGGCGGGCCGGGGGTGGCGGCTGGGAGCCCGATCGCAGGGGGTGCCTGCACGCCCGGCTATGGGGCTCCCAGAAGTCAGGGGGGCGGGCCGGGGGGTGGCGGCCGGGAGCCCGATCGCGGGGGGTGCCTGCACCCCCGGCGATGGGGCTCCCAGAAGCCAGGGGGGCGGGCCGGGGGGTGGCGGCCGGGAGCCCGATCGCGGGGGGTGCCTGCACCCCCGGCGATGGGGCTCCCAGAAGCCAGGGGGGCGGGCCGTGGGTGGCGGCCGGGAGCCCGATCGCGGGGGGTGCCTGCACCCCCGGCGATGGGGCTCCCAGAAGCCAGGTGAGCGGGCCGGGGGGTGGCGGCTGGGAGCCCGATCGCGGGGGGTGCCTGCACCCCCGGCGATGGGGCTCCCAGAAGCCAGGGGGGCGGGCCGGGGGTGGCGGCTGGGAGCCCGATCGCGGGGGGTGCCTGCAACCCCGGCGATGGGGCTCCCAGAAGCCAGGGGGGCGGGCCGGGGGGTGGCGGCTGGGAGCCCGATCTGGGGACGTGCCTGCACCCCCGGCGATGGGGCTCCCAGAAGCCAGGGGGGCGGGTCGGGGGGTGGCGGCTGGGAGCCCGATCGGGGGGCGTGCCTGCAAACCCCGGCGATGGGGCTCCCAGATGCCAGGGGGCCGGGCCGGGGGGTGGCGGCTCGCGGCCCAGTCGCGGGGACAGTTGGAAGACTATCACATGGCGTTGTACAGTGTGTGTGATACTGAGATTAATAACTGGGTGAACTTCCACCCTGTGCCACATTGCGAGTAATATCAGCCTGTCCCCTCCGTGGATATTAGAAACAATATCCCAGACTGGGTGTTCGCCTTCTGCTGTACAGAGTGCAGTATCATCCTCTCCCTCCCAGGATAGTAATTACAATATCACTGGGCGGGAGCACGCAGCCTGCGAATTATTATCATCCTCTCCCCCTCCTTATACTAGGAACAATATTTCAGAAGAGCTGTACCCTCAGTGCCATATTCGGACTAATAGCATAGGTGTCTTCCGGGAATATTACGAGTAATATTACCGGGTAGCTATCCATTCATTGTTATGTTTGGAGTCATGTGATACTCTACCCTCCTTTATATTAGGATCAGTGTCACGCGGTGAGTGTACACCTACTGCGATATTAAAACTAAAGTCCTGCTTTCCGTCCCTGGATATGAAGAACAGCATCACAAGTAGGTTTACACTTCCTGTGGTATTAGGAATAATAATATGATTATTAATCATCAATGATCGATTTTAATAATTATCAATGATACTAAAATTCATAGGATACCATTATTAATGATGGATAATGATTTTAAACACATGATTACGCATGTTTTCAATTAATTATTAATATTAATGTCATGCAATAATATTATTAGTTCCTAATACTAACTATTATTTGATTCCCAGCGTCTCTGGGTATTGATTTAAGTCACATTAATAGCTAATATCATAATATTATTATTAATAGTGATATTACTAATAATTATTATTACAAATCGATACCATTTTAAGCCAGTATTAATTTTTACTCTCTTTATTGTGATCATTAGTATCAATAATAATAATTATTATTAATATAATTATTAATATTAATGATTAATAGACTTCTTCCTGATATCCACCAGGGAGAGGACGATGTTAATTTCTATATCACAGATGGTGTACACCCCCCGTGATAGTGTTTCGAACTTCTGCTTGGGAGAGGAGGAAATGACAATCAGTATCACCGGAAGTAGCAACACCTGTGAGATACTGTTCTGAATATTCAGGGAGGAAGAGGCTGATATGACTACTAATACAGAGGGGGTTACTCCCTCTGAGGGTGTGCAAACTGGGGGTGTACAATTGTCTGAGAAGAGTTGAAAATTTTCAGATGGGGAGATGATATTACTCAAAATATCAGAAAGAGGCTGTGAGTCCACAAGGGTCCCAGAAGCCAGGGGGGCGGGCCGGGGGTGGCGGCTGGGAGCCCGATCGCGGGGGGTGCCTGCACCCCCGGCGATGGGGCTCCCAGAAGCCAGGGGGGCGGGCCGGGGGTGGCGGCTGGGAGCCCGATCGCGGGGGGTGCCTGCACCCCCGGCGATGGGGCTCCCAGAAGCCAGGGGGGCGGGCCGGGGGGTGGCGGCTGGGAGCCCGATCGCGGGGGGTGCCTGCACCCCCGGCGATGGGGCTCCCAGAAGCCAGGGGGGCGGGCCGGGGGTGGCGGCTGGGAGCCCGATCGCGGGGGGTGCCTGCACCCCCGGCGATGGGGCTCCCAGAAGCCAGGGGGGCGGGCCGGGGGGTGGCGGCTGGGAGCCCGATCGCGGGGGGTGCCTGCACCCCCGGCGATGGGGCTCCCAGAAGCCAGGGGGGCGGGCCGGGGGTGGCGGCTGGGAGCCCGATCGCGGGGGGTGCCTGCACCCCCGGCGATGGGGCTCCCAGAAGCCAGGGGGGCGGGCCGGGGGGTGGCGGCTGGGAGCCCGATCGCGGGGGGTGCCTGCACCCCCGGCGATGGGGCTCCCAGAAGCCAGGGGGGCGGGCCGGGGGGTGGCGGCTGGAGCCCGATCGCGGGGGGTGCCTGCACCCCCGGCGATGGGGCTCCCAGAAGCCAGGGGGGCGGGCCGGGGGGGTGGCGGCTGGGAGCCCGATCGCGGGGGGTGCCTGCACCCCCGGCGATGGGGCTCCCAGAAGCCAGGGGGGCGGGCCGGGGGTGGCGGCTGGGAGCCCGATCGCGGGGGGTGCCTGCACCCCCGGCGATGGGGCTCCCAGAAGCCAGGGGGGCGGGCCGGGGGTGGCGGCTGGGAGCCCGATCGCGGGGGGGTGCCTGCACCCCCGGCGATGGGGCTCCCAGAAGCCAGGGGGGCGGGCCGGGGGTGGCGGCTGGGAGCCCGATCGCGGGGGGTGCCTGCACCCCCGGCGATGGGGCTCCCAGAAGCCAGGGGGGCGGGCCGGGGGGTGGCGGCTGGGAGCCCGATCGCGGGGGGTGCCTGCACCCCCGGCGATGGGGCTCCCAGAAGCCAGGGGGGCGGGCCGGGGGGTGGCGGCTGGGAGCCCGATCGCGGGGGGTGCCTGCACCCCCGGCGATGGGGCTCCCAGAAGCCAGGGGGGCGGGCCGGGGGTGGCGGCTGGGAGCCCGATCGCGGGGGGGTGCCTGCACCCCCGGCGATGGGGCTCCCAGAAGCCAGGGGGGCGGGCCGGGGGTGGCGGCTGGGAGCCCGATCGCGGGGGGTGCCTGCACCCCCGGCGATGGGGCTCCCAGAAGCCAGGGGGGCGGGCCGGGGGTGGCGGCTGGGAGCCCGATCGCGGGGGGTGCCTGCACCCCCGGCGATGGGGCTCCCAGAAGCCAGGGGGGCGGGCCGGGGGGTGGCGGCTGGGAGCCCGATCGCGGGGGGTGCCTGCACCCCCGGCGATGGGGCTCCCAGAAGCCAGGGGGGCGGGCCGGGGGTGGCGGCTGGGAGCCCGATCGCGGGGGGTGCCTGCACCCCCGGCGATGGGGCTCCCAGAAGCCAGGGGGGCGGGCCGGGGGTGGCGGCTGGGAGCCCGATCGCGGGGGGTGCCTGCACCCCCGGCGATGGGGCTCCCAGAAGCCAGGGGGGCGGGCCGGGGGGTGGCGGCTGGGAGCCCGATCGCGGGGGGTGCCTGCACCCCCGGCGATGGGGCTCCCAGAAGCCAGGGGGGCGGGCCGGGGGTGGCGGCTGGGAGCCCGATCGCGGGGGGTGCCTGCACCCCCGGCGATGGGGCTCCCAGAAGCCAGGGGGGCGGGCCGGGGGTGGCGGCTGGGAGCCCGATCGCGGGGGGTGCCTGCACCCCCGGCGATGGGGCTCCCAGAAGCCAGGGGGGCGGGCCGGGGGTGGCGGCTGGGAGCCCGATCGGGGGACGTGCGTGCACCCCCGGCGATGGGGCTCCCAGAAGCCAGGGGGGCGGGCCGGGGGTGGCGGCTGGGAGCCCGATCGGGGGACGTGCGTGCACCCCCGGCGATGGGGCTCCCAGAAGCCAGGGGGGCGGGCCGGGGGTGGCGGCTGGGAGCCCGATCGGGGGACGTGCGTGCACCCCCGGCGATGGGGCTCCCAGAAGCCAGGGGGGCGGGCCGGGGGGTGGCGGCTGGGAGCCCGATCGGGGGACGTGCCTGCACCCCCGGCGATGGGGCTCCCAGAAGCCAGGGGGGCGGGCGGGTGGTGGCGGCTGGGAGCCCGATCGGGGGACGTGCCTGCACCCCCGGCGATGGGGCTCCCAGAAGCCAGGGGGGCGGGCCGGGGGTGGCGGCTGGCAGCCCGATCGGGGGACCTGCCTGCACCCCCGGCGATGGGCCTCCCAGAAGCCAGGGGGGCGGGTCGGGGGGTGGCGTCTGGGAGCCCGATCGGGGGGCGTGCCTGCAACCCCAGCGATGGGGCTCCCAGATGCCAGGGGGCCGGGCCGGGGGTGGCGGCTCTCGGCCCGGTCGCGGGGACAGTTGGAAGACTATCACATGGCGTTGTACAGTGTGTGTGATACTGAGATTAATAACTGGGTGAACTTCCACCCTGTGCCACATTGCGAGTAATATCAGCCTGTCCCCTCCGTGGATATTAGAAACAATATCCCAGACTGGGTGTACGCCTTCTGCTGTACAGAGTGCAGTATCATCCTCTCCCTCCCAGGATAGTAATTACAATATCACTGGGCGGGAGCACGCAGCCTGCGAATTATCATCCTCTCCCCCTCCTTATACTAGGAACAATATCTCAGAAGAGCTGTACCCTCAGTGCCATATTCGGACTAATAGCATAGGTGTCTTCCGGGAATATTACGAGTAATATTACCGGGTAGCTATCCATTCATTGTTATGTTTGGAGTCATGTGATACTCTACCCTCCTTTATATTAGGATCAGTGTCACGCGGTGAGTGTACACCTACTGCGATATTAAAACTAAAGTCCTGCTTTCCGTCCCTGGATATGAAGAACAGCATCACAAGTAGGTTTACACTTCCTGTGGTATTAGGAATAATAATATGATTATTAATCATCAATGATCGATTTTAATAATTATCAATGATACTAAAAATTCATAGGATACCATTATTAATGATGGATAATGATTTTAAACACATGATTACGCATGTTTTCAATTAATTATTAATATTAATGTCATGCAATAATATTATTAGTTCCTAATACTAACTATTATTTGATTCCCAGCGTCTCTGGGTATTGATTTAAGTCACATTAATAGCTAATATCATAATATTATTATTAATAGTGATATTAATAATAATTATTATTACAAATCGATACCATTTTAAGCCAGTATTAATTTTTACTCTCTTTATTGTGATCATTAGTATCAATAATAATAATTATTATTAATATAATTATTAATATTAATGATTAATAGACTTCTTCCTGATATCCACCAGGGAGAGGACGATGTTAATTTCTATATCACAGATGGTGTACACCCCCCGTGATAGTGTTTCGAACTTCTGCTTGGGAGAGGAGGAAATGACAATCAGTATCACCGGAAGTAGCAACACCTGTGAGATACTGTTCTGAATATTCAGGGAGGAAGAGGCTGATATGACTACTAATACAGAGGGGGTTACTCCCTCTGAGGGTGTGCAAACTGGGGGTGTACAATTGTCTGAGAAGAGTTGAAAATTTTCAGATGGGGAGATGATATTACTCAAAATATCAGAAAGAGGCTGTGAGTCCACAAGGGTCCCAGAAGCCAGGGGGGCGGGCCGGGGGTGGCGGCTGGGAGCCCGATCGCGGGGGGTGCCTGCACCCGCGGCGATGGGGCTCCCAGAAGCCAGGGGGGCGGGCCGGGGGTGACAGCTGGGAGCCCGATCGCGGGGGGTGCCTGCACCCGCGGCGATGGGGCTCCCAGAAGCCAGGGGGGCGGGCCGGGGGTGGCGGCCGGGAGCCCGATCGCGGGGGGTGCCTGCACCCCCGGCGATGGGGCTCCCAGAAGCCAGGGGGGCGGGCCGGGGGTGGCGGCTGGGAGCCCGATCGCGGGGGGTGCCTGCACCCCCGGCGATGGGGCTCCCAGAAGCCAGGGGGGCGGGCCGGGGGTGGCGGCTGGGAGCCCGATCGGGGGACGTGCCTGCACCCCCGGCGATGGGGCTCCCAGAAGCCAGGGGGGCGGGCGGGGGGTGGTGGCTGGGAGCCCGATCGTGGGGGGTGCCTGCACCCCCGGCGATGGGGCTCCCAGAAGCCAGGGGGGGCGGGCCGGGGTGGCGGCTGGGAGCCCGATCGGGGGACGTGCCTGCACCCCCGGCGATGGGGCTCCCAGAAGCCAGGGGGGCGGGTCGGGGGTGGCGGCTGGGAGCCCGATCTGGGGGCGTGCCTGCAACCCCGGCGATGGGGCTCCCAGATGCCAGGGGGCCGGGCCGGGGGGTGGCGGCTCGCGGCCCGGTCGCGGGGACAGTTGGAAGACTATCACATGGCGTTGTACAGTGTGTGTGATACTGAGATTAATAACTCGGTGAATTTCCACCCTGTGCCACATTGAGAGTAATATCAGCCTGTCCCCTCCTTGGATATTAGAAACAATATCCCAGACTGGGTGTACGCCTCCTGCTCTACAGAGTGCATTATCATCTTCTCCCTCCCAGTATAGTAGTTACAATATCACTGGGCGGGAGCACGCAGCCTGGGAATTTTTATCATCCTCTCCCCCTCCGTATACTAGGAACAATATCTCAGAAGAGCTGTACCCTCAGTGCCATATTCGGACTCATAGCATAGGCGTCTTCCGGGAATATTACGAGTAATATTACCGGGTAGCTATCCATTCGTTGTTATGTTTGGAGTCATGTGATACTCTACCCTCCTTTATATTAGGATCAGTGTCACGCCGTGAGTGTACACCTAGTGCGATATTAAAACTAAAATCCTGCTTTCCGTCCCTGGATATGAAGAACAGCATCACAAGTAGGTTTACACTTCCTGTGGTATTAGGAATAATAATATGATTATTAATCATCAATGATCGATTTTAATAATTATCAATGATGATAAAAATCATAGGATACCCTTATTAATGATGGATAATGATTTTAAACACATGATTACGCATGTTGTCAATTAATTATTAATATTAATGTCATGCAATAATATTATTAGTTCCTAATACTAATTATTATTTGATTCCCAGCGTCTCTGGGTATTGATTTAAGTCACATTAATTGCTAATATCATAATATTATTATTAATAGTGATATTACTAATAATTATTATTACAAATCGTTACCATCTTAAGCCAGTATTAATTTTTACTCTCTTTATTGTGGTCATTATTATCAATAATAATAATTATTATTAATATAATTATAAATATTAATGATTAATAGATTTCTTCCTGATATCCACCGGGGAGAGGTCGATGTTAATTTCTATATCACAGATGGTGTACACCCCCCGTGATAGTGTTTCGAACTTCTGCTTGGGAGAGGAGGAAATGACAATCAGTATCACCGGAAGTAGAAACACCTGTGAGATACTGTTCTGAATATTCAGGGAGGAAGAGGCTGATATGACTCCTAATACAGAGGGGGTTACTCCCTCTGAGGGTGTGCACACTGGGGGTGTACAATTGTCTGAGAAGGAGTTGAAAATTTTCAGATGGGGAGATGATATTACTCAAAATATCAGAAAGAGGCTGTGAGTCCACAAGGCTCCCAGACGACAGGGGGGCGGGCCGGGGGCGGCGGCTGGGAGCCCGATCGCGGGGGGTGCCTGCATCCCCCGCGATGGGGCTCCCAGACGCCAGGGGGCGGGCCGGGGGCGGCGGCTGGGAGCCCGATCGCGGGGGGTGCCTGCACCCCCGACGATGGGGCTCCCAGAAGCCAGTGGGGCGCGCCGGAGGTGGTGGCTGGGAGTCCCAGCTACTTGGGAGGCTGAGGCAGGAGAATGGCGTGAACCCGGTAGGCAGAGCTTGTAGTGAGCCGATATCACTTCACTCCTCTCCAGCCTGGGCAACAGAGCAAGACTCTGTCTAAAAAAAAAAAAGAAAAAAGAAAATGGGCCTATAGAGCTCCATTTAATGGCAAAAAATTAAGGAAAGAATAAAAAGACTCTGCTAATAATGCTGACATGAGCTGCTCATATTGTCTTTTTCTCTGGGACCTAATATTGGGGAGCAGGTGGGACCACCTCCCACCAGGCTCCAGGTGACTTTCGGGCTGTTGCCCCAAATCACTGCAGCCTCTTCCCTGCTGGTCCCTTGATCCTGCTGCTGTGCCGGACGTCCTGAGTGACAGGAGGCACCTCGGCAGCTTCCAGTGGGATAGGCCTGCGGCATTCTGAGCCAGAATGCTGTGATCACTAGGAAGTAAGGAGACATAAGCAGGAAGGGTTCAGGGATAGAGCGGCCACTTCTCGGGGATCAGTCTTGGGCCCGAGCTGAGAAGAATCCCCTTTCAGGATGATGGCTCCAGGCTGAGGTCAGTGCTGTTTCTGTGCATTATGATGACTGACCTGCATCCCAGGGAAGCGTATCCAGGCTCCTTTTTCCCAGGCAATGTTGGGAACACCTTGAAATGGGCCCTGGTGGATTTCAATTCCAGCCTTCCAGAAGCCACTCCAAATGGAAATTGAGCTAACGGATACAGGTGGAGTAAGTAAACAACTTTAGGTCCCAAACAACAATTTTCACATACAATATAGTGTACAGGGAAAAACAAAGCCTCGGGACCCCAACTCACAGCCAAAACGGAAAAATATCATTAAGTTGGAAGCTGAATCATGCAAGAAACTGCCTTTCCTTTTGTTCCTAAGCAGATAGCTACAGATAGCTACATCTCCACAGGAAGCTGGTCTACGTTCACCTTATCTTATATAAAGGCTTATGTAGAGGACTGATTTACAGCATGTGAGATGAAGACGTAACTGATCCTTCCCCATCTGGTCTCTTTCTCTTGCAACCTGAGGAAGACCACAGGTTCCCTCTCTCCCCTCCTGCCCACCATTTTACTCCAGCCCACCCTTCCCCTCCAGCCCACCCTTCCCTCCTGCCCACTCTTTTCCTCCAGCCCAGCCTTCCCCTCCAGCCCAGCCTTCTCCTCCAGCCCACCTGGAAGAGGAAGAGGTCTGCAGCTTACATCAGAATCTCGAAGTTGACACCCAAAAAAGGTAAAAGATCCTGTGGGATGCTGGCATATACAACTAACGAGATAACGCTCTGGGTGTACATCCTAGCATACAGGAAGAGCATTCTTGTTCATGGCGGTGGTTTCAAATATTTCAGTGAGTTTTCCCTTGAATGCCTCAGTTGGGAGCCACTTCAGTTCAGCGCAGGCAGCAAGGGAGCTTCAAGGACTGGTAGTTATGAATTCAAGCTTATACACAGCAACAGGTCACAGGTCTGTGGAAGATACTTGTCAATCAATATTCAGAGGTAGCATTCCATAACTGAAGCATAGGGCATATCTGACTTCATCTGACAAGGCTAAAATCATGATTGTTTTTCTAACTGGGAAATTTATGTCACTTATTTGCCAATAAACAACCATCTCTCTCTCCCCATTTTCTGACATAACGCTAGTCGTTAGAGAAATGTTCCGATGATGTTCATGAAAGAACAAACCAATGTCTTCCGCTTTAATACCACCTATTTCACACATATGACTCTTGCTGCTTCCATGTGACACTAAAAATATCAGGAGTGCCAGGAAGTCTCTTTAATCATCATTCTCCAATGTGCTCAGGAGATGAAGTCATTCTGTGAAATGGACTTCAGTTGACACCACTGAGAAAATGTCCTAGAGAAAGTAAAACTTGTAGTGGCCTCATACTTTACAGAAATAATCCAACTTCTTTCTTTCATTTCTTTCCAGTTTTTGGACATTAATTTTAATTGGTTCAGGGCAACCTGTTTCTGTATCAAAGTCTTGGGAAGCTTCCATTTGTTTTTAAACTATATTATATTATATTATATTATATTATATTATACTATACTATACTATATTATACTATTTATTTATTTAGAAATAGAGTCGCACTGTGTCACTCAGGCCAAACTGTAGTGGTATGATCACGGCTCACTGCAGTCTCAACCTCCTAGGCTCGAGCCAATCCTCAGGCCTCCACCACCTGAGTAGCTGGGACTACAGGTGTGCCACCATGTCCTGCTAACTTTTTATTTTTATTTTTTGTAGAGACAGGATCTGGTTATGTGGCCAAAGCTGGTTTCAAACTCCTGGTCTCAAGCAATCCTTGTGTCAGCCTCGTAAAGTGCTGAGATTATAGACATGAGCCATGGCACGCAGCTGATTTATTATTTTATTTTCTCAGAACTCTATGCAACCTGATTCTTAATACATAAGGAAAGAGAAGCCAGTCAAAAGTGGAAGTAGTTGCACACAATGAAAGTGTCATTTGGCACTTAGACAAGAGAGGCGGATTTTAAAAATTAAAGATCTACATGTCGCAATTGGCTGTGGGCTTGGATATGGACTCCAGCACTTTTTATTTTTATTTTTTTAGGAGGTAGTGTCTCACTCTCTTACTCAAGCTGGAGTGCAGTGATATAATCATAGCTCACTGTTATTTCAAACTCCTGAGTTCAAGTGATCCTCCTGCCTCGACCTCCCAAGTACCTGGGACTACAGATGTGCCATCGCTCCAGGCAATTTTTTTTTTTTGAATTTTTGTAGAGACGAGGTCTCCCTGTGTTGCCCAGGCTAGTCTCAAACATGTGACCTCAAGCAATCGTTCCGCCTTGGCCTCTAAAGTGCTGGGGTTATAGGTGTGAGTCACTGTACCCGGCCAAGAAACCAACTCCACCTGTTTTCTATATAAAGTTTAGCATCTAGATACGAAGCAAAATAAGTTTTAAAGATCAAGGAGTCTGAAGGGAAGCTGCTGGGAGGGGAATGGGCTCAAGGCAGCGTTTTCTGGTCTACAGTTTTGCTTATTCTTGGACTTTCCAAAGTACTGAAAGAAGAAGAAGGAAAGTGAGAAGAGAGGAAGAGGCAGGAGGAAAGGAGGAGTGCTGCGCCTCTGCGGTTGCAGATTAGCCCAAGGCAGCTCAGTGGCTGGGAAGGAAGGGAGGAAACCCCCAAGGCCGAAAGTGGAGTCAGAGTCCTGGGTCCAGCAGATACTGGAGGGGAGGAGGGTGCCAGGAGCCAAAGACCTTCCTGCTAGCACTGCAACCTCTTAAACTGCCTAGGCTTTTATCTAAATTTGATATGTCCACATTTTGTAGACCTCCAAACCAAGTCACTCAGGGTAACCCAGACAGGAAGAGGAGGATGTTAGGAGAAGGTGCCCCACCTGATGATGCCCTTCTGGCTTTTATCCATTCCTGGGAATGACTCTTTCTCCAACTCGAGGGACGCCCCTATGGGAGAATACAGTGGCGTGGACCAGCAGTGGAGAATTCCAAGTCCAAAAAACGATTGGCATTTTCAAGGAAAGTAAGAAATCATCCTGCATATATGAAATATTGGGAAAAAGGTTGTTACTAGTAATTCTCAAGCGACCACTCTGGTGAGACTAGGTTTCTCTGGGGATGTGTGGAGCAGGGTGTATGTACCGAGTGAGCACATCCCACCCTTCAGACTCCTTCAGCTCCTGTCTACTGTAGCAGTCAGAGGGCAACTCCTGTCCTCATCTCCTCTGAGCGACCCACTCACTCATTCACTCACTCATTCATTCACTCGTTAACTCATTCACTCACTCACTCATTCACTCATTCACTCCTTCACTCGCTCACTCACTCATTCACTCACCCTTTTACTCACTTGCTCATTCATTTACTCATGCACTCACTCATTCACTGACCCATTCACTCACTCACTCACTCATTCACTCACCCATTCACTCACTCATTCATTCCCTCATTCACTCACTCAGTCATTCACTAACTCACCCTTTCACTCACTCACCCATTCACTCATTCACTCACTCATTCACTCACTTATTCACTCACTCACTCATTTCCTCATTCATTCACTCAATCATTCACTCACTCAAATCATTCACTCATTCACCTACTCATTCACCTCTTCACTCATTCATTCACTCATCCTTTACTCACACACTCACTCATTTATTGACTCATTCACTCACTCACTCGTTCATTCACTCACTCACTTCTTCACTTCCTCATTCACTTGTTCGCTCACTGACTCATTCACTCACTCTTTCCCTCACCCATTCACTCACTCACCCACTCATCTGTTCACTCACTCATTCACCCACTCACCCATTCACTAAGTCACTCATTCATTCACTCACTCACTCATTCATTCACTCACTCACTCATCACTCATTTATTCCCTCGGTCACTCACTCATTCACTCACTTATTCACTTGCTTATTCACTCACTCATTCACTAAGACACTCATTCATTCACTTACTCACTTATTCACTCACCCATTCACTCACTCACTCATTCACTCATTGACTCCCTTGGCAATTCATTCACTCACTCACGGTCACTCATTCAGTCATTTACCCACTCACTCACTCATTTCTCCTTCCCTCATCCACTCACTCACTCATTCACTGACTGACTCACTCACTCACCCATTCACTCATTTACTCACTCATTTACTCCTTCACTCACTCACTCACTCCCTCTTTCATTCATTCATTCAGCAGCACCCATGACAGGTTCACTCTGTCCTAGGCTCTGCTGTTGCCCTGGGACTGCAGCAGGGAATAGTCAAAGATCTCTGAATCCACGGCATTCAGGGTTCAGCCAGGGGACCTTTCGAGAAGCCCAGCAGATAGGTGAAACGCCCCATGTGTGACACTGACAAGGATGTTTTAAGAGCAGCAGGGAGAGAACAGGAGTGTGCATGGAGCCCAAAATTTCTAAGAGGGTGATCTGGGGAGGCCTCACCATGCAGGAGACCTTGCAGGACAGACCTGTGGAAAGTGGGCAGAGTCAGTAGGGAGAGGAGGGCCTGGTTTGAGGAAAAAGCAGACTGGGTCTGAGGTTGTCGGGTGCCTGCATGGGCCTCTGGGCAGCACCAGGATCTGAAGGGACCAGAGGACAGGCCAGTGTGGCTTGTGTGGTGTCTGTGACACCGAGTCAGCAGAGAAGATGCCTGAATTACATCCTGATAGGTGCACCCTGACTTTGAAGCTGAGGACACCCGAGACATGGAGGTGGGGTGTAGGTTGGGGCAGAGCAGGGGATGAGGAGGGAGCCTGTTCCGGTCCAGGTCAAAGGTGGTGGCCTGGCCCCAGTGGCTCCAGATGCAATGAAGAGCCAATAGGGACTTTCCTGAGGGACTTAGATGCCAGGGTGGAGGAGCACTGCAAGGCTTCAGCCTGAGCCCGTGGGAGGATGGAGTCACCAGGAGCTGAGGTGAGGAAGACTGAGCGGTGGGGGGTTGTGTGGGGGGTGCAGAGGCCTGAGCTCAGTTTGGCCCCTGCAGATTTGAGATGCCCACTCCATGCACAGGCTGAGACAGCAGAGAAGGGGAAGAGGCTGCAGCTCAGGTAGCCCTGGAATGTGCAGCTCCACATGCTGGGGCACTGGGTCATGGTGTCCTCATGGCTGGGAGCTTCTTCCCTCCTGGGATGCCAGAACTCCTTTAGGGCACATCGGCAACTCCTGCGCTCACCACTGAGGGGAAGTGGGAAGGGCAGCTGTCCCTATGCATGTTCTCCTTCACCTTGTCCTAGGCAGGTCCCAGGCAGCACCTCCCCTCCCAAGTGGCTCCCCTTGTCCGCTGCCCCTAGTGTTCACAGCCAGACCCTAGAAGAGGGCTGGACTTAGTGGCTCACTTCTGATGAATAGAACCAGGCAAAAGAGATGGCGGTCTCTCCTGAGATTGGATTGGGAGGAGCTGAGGTTCTGTCCACTGGAACTCTCCCCCTGGCTCTTGGTAGGTGCTAGTTCTGGCAAAGCCAGTCACCCGCCCAGGGCAGAGGGCAACCTGAAGCTGATGCCACAGAGAGACTGGGGCCTTCAGTCCAACAGCCTGCAAGCAACAGAATCCTGCCAGCAACACAGAAGTGAGCATGGAAGCAGCTCCTCCCCTGATGAGCCTGAGCCTTCAGAAGACACAGCAGCCCTAGGCAGACAGCTGCTGCAGCCCTGGAGAGCCCCTGGGGCAGAGGGCCCAGTGAAGCCTGCCTGAACTCCTGGCCCAAGGAGTAATCATTCCTGGGGTATAAGTGTGTGCTGGTGTGGGCCTTTGGAGTAATCTGTCAAGGGACAATAAAGAACATACACACACCTCAGGTCCTACTGGGTGGAAGCTGTATGGTCAGCACGGCATGTAATATCTTCCTCTTGAATTAGAAGATTCATTGCTAAGGCCAAAGTTAAAAAAAACAAAAACAAAAAAACCTCTAGTTGTAGCAACATTGACATACATGACTTTCAAAAAAAAAAGCCATAGCTATTCTTTTCCATCTTTGCTACAGGTATATATTAATATATGTTAATTCCCTGACTGACTGAGCAATGGGCCAAACTCATAAGAACAGATGTGTGAGGACCGTCAGTGACCACCATGACCCCAGTCCCAGCCCTTATACACAGACAGACTTTTGAACATAATCCGTAACCTTGGGGGTCTTGACACTCTAAATTTTATTGTTTTTCATTAACTATTTCTATTCCCTAAACAATACCTGTTCATCGCAGAGAAAAATGGCATTGCCTATACTAAGCAAAAGAAAGGAAATAAAATGCTCAGAAACATTTACATATGTATGCAGACTCACACACACACACACACACACACACACGCACGCATGCACAGGCTCGCACTGTGTCTAGGCCTGCCTTTTCACTTATTTGTATGTCCTGAACATATTTCCATGTCAGTAGACACATATCTTTGTAGTGGTAACAGCAACTAAATATTATTGCAGCGCATATTTTTACCATCATTTATTTAACTCATCATATTTGAACTGTTAGGTTATATCTATCATTTTCTGTATTACAGACAATTTGATGACAAATGACCAATCCCCTAATGTTCAATATAAAAATATCAATTGCATAAGGAGATAACGGGTATTTGGCTAAAATAAAATTCAGTGTGGCCCACCTTCTCCACATGTAACATGTTCTAAAAAGGCATGAATAATTATATTAGCCCTTCTATTCTCCAGCACAGATCCTGAGCCCAGCTGTGGGTACAGGTGCTTAGAGCCTCAGTCTGCTCTTCTGCCCACCAGAAGGCAAAGGCCACTCAACTGCCACCTTAAGACAGCCAGGATACTCCTCTCCCTTTTATTTAATAGAATAATGCTCAGGTTCACTGCATGAGAGCAGCACTCTCTGACTTTGCATTCATCAGGACAACCAAGGTGGTTTGTTTAAAAATACACATTTCCTGGCTGAGTTCCCAGAAACTGGACTTCAGTGGTTTAATGGGGGTGTGCATAGGACAGGTGATTCAGAGGACCACAAGGGGTTAGGAATTTCGCCGTTAATTCTGGCCAAGGGAGCAATTAGACTATCCAGCACTATCCGCAGCATATTTTTTTTTTCCTCTTTTGCAATGAATATTTGATGCTCAGCGGGATGAGGCCCAGGATGAGGCACACATCCAAGAAAAATCCATGCCTCTCCATCTTTTCCCCAGGATTGCCCTTTGGTGAGACTCTCCTTTGCGATTGCTTCACTTTCCCGGGTTCATAGAACAAACCTCTTCTTAGTCTCTTTTGTTGTTTCCTATCTGTTCAACAAACACCCACTGCGCAGGACCATCCTCCGGAAAGCCCTCGAGTGGGGCCGTTTGGGAGCCCTTCTTCGTGGGGTGAGCACTGAAGGAACCGGGATCCCATAAACCCGTGCTTTTGTGGGGGCTGCTCCCTCTCCCATCGCAGGTAACTGGCACCAGGCTGTTAAGCTGTGGATGGGCAACTGGCACAGTGCTTTGGATGTGCGTATTTCAGCACGTGGAGTTGGTCAGTGAAGTCAGCCGAGGTCAGCACAGTGTACGTAGGGAGGAAGGGTCGTCCCGCCTCCGCGCCAGGTCAGTCCCGTTGCGCCTCCTCCTGTCCCACTCTGACTTTCGCGCGCCCAGGCGTCTCTGAGGGTAGCGCCCCGACACTCTCCCCCACCCCAAGGATTCTTCTCCCCACGGGACGGGCTGGGGGCCCAGGAGCGCCACAGACCCAGTGGACCCGGGAAATCGCAGCTTCGTCATAGCTAAGCTCGCCGCGCTCAGCTTTTCCCACCACCTGGAGGATCCACTCTCCGGGCGTCCTTCCCGACCTCAGGCTGCAGAGAAAACTTGGGGGCGGGGATCGAGGAAGCCTCGCGCAGAGGCTCCTAGCGCAGCCCCAGGAGGAATCCTGCCGCCAGCAAGAAGCTGTGCGCACGGCCGGGCTCGGTGCTGACAACAGCCGGATCTACCGGGCCTGCCGCGAGCCTCCGCGTCCAGGTGGGGTCTCCGCGCCCCAATTCCACCCCGCCCCGCCATCGGCGCTCCCCGCAAGTGCGGGGTTTCCACCGGCCCCTGCGTTCGCGCCCACTCACGGTCTCCCTTGCCCCCCCACCCGGAGATGCTCCCGGCGTTCTATTCCGCCCTGCCTTGGCCCGCCCAGCGAACGATGTGACCCCGCCCCCCTGCGGTCTCCCCTCCCCCGGTCGCTGCCCCTGCCCCCACCTGTGGCGCTCCGGGCATCTCTAAAGGCCCCAACCAGAGTCTTCCAACCCACCCGCGAGGCTAGCGCACCAGCAACGCGGCCCCACCCGCAGGGACCCCCGCCCACTTGTGGTGCTACCCCCGCCTCCGCGACTTCACCCACCGCTGGCGCGGCAGCCACCTACGACGACCCCCGCGTAGGTCCTCCTGCCCACACCCGCCCCCGGCCAGCCCCTGCCCCTTTCTCTGCCCCTTTCCCTGCCCCTGCCCCTAGCCGCGCCCCCACCCCCGCAGCCCCTCCTGTGCGCTTGGGCCCCGCCCGTCAAGGCCCTTTGGCGCTAGGGCCGGGCGGGGGCGCGGGCGGGGCAGCGTTTCCGAGTCGGGCGCGCGCCCGCAGCGTCTCCATTTCCTGCTGCGCAACCGGACTAGCTACTGCCCTCGGCCTCTTCGCCTTGGACGCGGACGACTCCCGGGCCCCCAAGGGCTCCTTGCGGAAGTTCCTGGAGCACCTCTCCGGGTCCGGCAAGGCCATCGGCGTGCTGACCAGCGGGGGACATGCTCAAGGTGCGCGCCCCGCTCCGGGCGGCGAGGGAGGGACGGACGGAGAAGGAGAGAAGAGGGAGAAGGGGAGAACAGGGCGAAGGGGATGGGGGAACGGGGCAGAAGAGGGGGAAGCGATGGGAGGACCCGGGGAAAGGTGGGGAAGCGATGGGAAGAACTGGGGAGAAGCCCGTGCCCGGGAGCGGCAGGGGTACCTGCGGGGCGGCGGGAGCCGGCAAGGCAACCCCGGGGTCCTTGCCGGGTGGGGCGGAGGAGGAAGGGACATGGCGGTAGGAACCTCCATCCGGAAAATAGTGAGCTTTCCACCCTCTCCGGTTTATGTTTTAAATTGAGCCTGGTAGAGGGGGTCGCCTGGAGCACCTTCCGGGGTCGTTCTGCCTCTGAGCTATAGGATGGGGCCGGGCTTCCCCTCCGAATCCTGGGTACAGCGCGATCACTTCTTAAGTTGCCCCCGCCCCCCAACTCCGCCCCACGCCACCCCCCAGCATGTCGAGGAAGAAACGGCCGGATGCCCGCGGGCCTCCTGTCGCCTCGGGCCCCGCGCGGCGTGGGCAGGGTCCCGGCTGCTGCAAAGCAGGAAATGGCCGGGGTGCTCTGGGTTCCCGCCTAGCGTCTCCGAGGCGGTCCGGCAGCCCCTCGCGTTTCCGCTGGAAGATTTTAAAAAAGGGTTTCCTGCGCTCGCATGTGCTGTCGCCTTCCGGCTCGTAACAAAACCGAAAACTAAAATGGGTCCCAGGCCCTCCCCGCCAGCCTCCGCGGACGGGAAGGACCAGGAAGCGGGGACTCTGGGACGTCAGCGGCACCGCAGCGCGGGCTCTGGGCTTCCCCTGTCCTGTAATGTGGAAAGGGCTCTCCAGTGGGGGCCGAGCCTGGGCCCACGATGCGGGCGCGCCGGGAGGACATTTAACATTGAAGAGCGGGAGGTGGTGGAGACTCGCTCCCCAGGCCCCGGGTGCACGTAAGGGCACCGGTGCCCGGGTTCAGGAGGGTGAGGCCTTCTTGGCCAGGTAGCCTTGTTAAATCTATCTGAAAATCACAGATAACTAAGTATCAAGTCGTCACAGATCATTTTAGTATCCTGAATGAGATGGCTACGGAAAACATGAAAACATCGTTACTGGTTACCTGCATGATGCATCCAAAACATTGTTGCCTGCACAGTGGCAGCACTGATATTTGTGGGCTTTTGAACATGTGGACTGGAGTGTTAAGAGCCCTTCAGAGTTATGACAGTAGTTTGATTTGAATGTTCTTTTCTTGGCGAATAAATGCTGTACATTGAATTTACCCAGGAAACTAGGAAGGTGAACCCACACGAAGGACACAGGCCTGTGGGCTGCTCCAGGCGCCCTTAGGGCGTTGCAGGGCCTGCGCCATGTGCTTCCTGCTCAGCCTCCTGAGAGCCGTGATGGCGTCTCTGTTCTGCCTCACACTGGACCCGCTAGTTTCATATTCTTGTTATGGTTCCGAGGCTACAAGCGGTTGGATTCTGTGAGACACTCTCTGTCTTCCTCCTCCGGCTGCTTTCAAATGGGTCGTCTTTTTTTAGAACTGATTTTTTTAAGCAGTGATTGATGGGGTGAGTTGTAGTGCTGTCCTGAGCTGCAGAGGGAGCGCATTGAGGAACCTGGGTTTTGATGCTGTGCACATCAGCTGAGTCACCAGCCCAGGGCCCTGTCAGTCCCATTATTAAGCTCTTTTCTTGCTCTTCTCATCATTTCTCAGACGCCTTAAAAAAAAAGCAAACTCCTGCTTGCCGTCACTGGCTGAGTTTGGCAAATGGGTGTTTACCCTGGAAAGAGGGGCATTTTGTCCTCTGGAACATCTAAGGCGCCCTTTGGTGAGGTGGTCTGTATCTGACCACTCTATCCCGTGGGCGTCCTTCCTGCTTCCACCTTCCCTTTCTGAACGCCTCCGCCTCCAGGGCTTTAATTTTCCTTCTGTGTGTGTGCCACGCAGAGGTTATGACTGTTGTGCCACTGCCCTGTTTTTTCTCTTTCTTTCTTTCTTTCTTTTTTTTTTTTTTTTTTTTTTTTTTTTGCTGAGGGCCCAAAACTTGCTGCATCTCAAAAGAAGCAATTGCATCCATTTGTTCGCGATGAGCATAAACTGCTCTTTAAGGGAGACTAATTGGTAAACCCTGCTGCTGTGGGTAGACAGACAGAGGTGGCCATGGAAGGAAGGCTCTGCCTCTTGGAAGCCTGCACAACCGTCCTGCTTTCTTTCTTCAATATCCGCGGGGGGTGGGGGGTGGTTAATTTTAATAAGCCCTGGAAACCAACAAAGCAGGAAAGTGCTAAGACATTGAGGTGTGAGATTTAAAATTACAACCAGCAGCCTCTCATTCTTCCTTCACTGAGGAAGGAAGGAACCAGTTGCCTCTTCGTTTTGGGGCTGCAGGGTATGTTTGGCAGCGACACTGGCCCTTTGTGCTGTGTGACTCATGAATTGAGATAGTTCTTTGCTAAGTGTTTTGTGCAGTAGGTATGAAAATGGAGAAAGAGGGAGCACTGTCCAGGGTGGAGAGGCGTGGAGAGACGCTGTGATACATAGCGAGTCCTTTTCTTCTGGGCTCCTGGTTTTCAATCTTTTTCTTTTTCTTTTTTCTAACAGCTTGAAAGATGGTTTTTGTGTCTTAATTAAAAGATTGAAGACTGTGGGTCAGACCCAAACTAATTCCATTGGCATCAAAGAGAAGGATTCTTTACATATTTATCTATAGGCATAATTGATTTTTTTATTTTTTGCTGAATTATCTGGTTAGTCAAATCATACATTAGAGAAGTAATATTAAAAATTAAAAATTAAAAAATGTATCTGTAAACATATCCCCCTTCCATTCCAGTCTTTGTCTCTGTGTAATTTTAGAACCTTGGGCCATGATGTACATAGAGTTTATATTCTTTTAATATCTTGCTACTTCATTATTTTCATGTTTAATCTTTGGGTTGATGTATCACAGGTCACTTGACTGTTTCTTACAGGTGTTTGGTTTAATTTTTTTTTTTTTCCCTTAACGCTAATGTAAATTTCAGTGTTTGGATGGTAGTTTTAGCAGAATTTAAGGCAGAGTCTCAGTTAGGGTGATGGATCGATTTATAGTCCCTAGTTTGAGGAGGAAGGTGGCAATATGCCCTTTCTTCTAAAATTGATATGTTAAATCACAATGGACATTTACTTGATTTTGAGCACTTGGGACTCCCCTGGGGTTCACTGGTATTGCAAGGTCAGGGCTGGGGATCTTCTGCTGGAGAGGCCCCCAGCGTGCCCAGCGCAGGGTCCTGAGTGCGTTGCTGCAGGACAGAAGCTCTGGGCTTTGCCCTCCAGCGGCCGTCGCTCTGGGAAGAGCTGGCTGCTCCAGGAATGACGCCTATGCTCTGAAGCTTACAGTCAGCAGACCAGCAAAGGTCAGCACAGATGACCTTATATGAATCATTCATTTAACAGGCATTCATGGAATACACATTCCATGCAGCTGGAACTTAGAGTGGAAGGCCATCAGTTCACTGTTGTCTCAGCAGAACTTTGTCCCTGGGTCCCTGTTGAACTTAGAGTGGAAGGCCATCTGCTCACTGTTGTCTGAGCAGAGCTTGGTCCCTGGGTCCCTGTTGAACTTTGAGTGGAAGGCCATCAACTCACTGTTGTCTGAGCAGAGCTTGGTCCCTGGGTCCCTGTTGAACTTAGAGTGGAAGGCCATCAGCTCACTGTTGTCTGAGCAGAGCTTGGTCTCTGGCTCCCTGTTGTAGCCTCCGCTCCTAGGAGGTGCACGGTGAGTGTTGGGGGACCCTCCACAGGCACAATTGCTGAACAAGGACCCCTCCCAAGGGTGTCAGCCCTAGGCCCTGAGCTCTGAAGAGGAGGAAGGCATTCCTAGGGCCGACTTCCCTTCTGGATACTGAGCTCTGCCCAGAGAGAAACTCTTCCACATTCACTGCAGTGAAGTTCATACTTTAGAGACTGGGGCCTGCATTCCCCAGAATTTCATGGCCACAGGTGGTGGCCACACCATGCGACTGGTGTCTATGTTCCCTGGAATTTCCGTGGCCATAGACGGTGGCTGTACCATGTGACTGGGGTCTGCATTCCCTGGAATTTCCGTGACTGCCGGTGGTGGCTGCACCATGCGACTGGAGTCTGTGTTCCCCAGGATTTCTGTGACCACAGATGGTAGCTGCGCCATGCGACTGGAGTCTGTGTTCCCCAGGATTTCTGTGATCACAGGTGGTAGCTGTACCATGTGACTGAGGGTCTGCGTTCCCCTGAATTTCCGTGGCCATAGGTGGTGGCTGTACCATGGGAATGAGGGTCTCTGTTCCCTGGAATTTCCATGGCCATAGGTGGTGGCTGTACCATGCGACTGGGGTCTGCGTTCTCCAGAATTTCTGTGGCTGCAGGCTGTGGCTGCACCATGCGACTGGGGTATGCATTCCTCGGAATTTCCGTGGCCATATATGGTGGCTGTACCATGTGACTGAGGGTCTGCATTCCTTGGAATTTCCATGGCCATAGATAGTGGCTGTACCATGTGTCTGAGGGTCTGCGTTCTCTGGAATTTCTGTGGCTGCAGATAGTGGCTGTACCATGTGACTGAGGGTCTACATTCCTGGAATTTCTGTGGTCGCACATGGTGGCTGTACCATGCAACTGGGGTCTACATTCCCTGGAATTTCCTTGGCCACAGGCGGTGGCTGCACCATGCATCAGGTCCTCTGTCTCAGGAGTTGGTGCCATTGTCTCTGTTACTCCCTCGCCTGACACAGAGAGGCAGTTCCTGACTTTATCACTCCCAGGAAACACACAGGCATCTGTTTTGGATCCTTGTTTTCTTTCCCCATCACTTTTCTCATCAAAGGGAAATTCACATCCTCTAAAGCTGAAAATGGTGTGGGGCCCCCTGGTGGTCTTTCCAAGGCATTATCAGCAGGTAAATTAGATCATGTGGGCCAGTGTACCTGAAGTGAAAACAGAAAGGTAAGTCGTGTCACTAAACTTTGCTGGGAGATTCAGGGTCTTTTTCAGTGGCAGAATCATCCAAAGTAAGTTGTTTTTTCACTGCAGATCTAGATGGTTGGCTGTGTCGGGATTAAACTTAGCCAGTGTCGACAGAGTGTTGCTTAATCCTCACGGAAGGGTGTCAAGTACATTGAAGAATAGCTGCCGAGTCTGCTGTTGTCGGGAGAGGGGCAGGTACGTCTCTCGCTTAGCCCAGTGCTGCAGGAGGCCAGGCTCACGTCAGGCTGTGCGTGTGAGTGGGTTGGATTTTTAGCACTCTGGGACGGTAAAGCACAAACATCTATTTTTAACTTGTGGGTGACCTTCTTCTGTGCTGCTTGAGTCTCTGTGGGCCTTTCTCTGTTTCCTTCCTGAGGAGTCTGTGCCAGGGTCCCAAGCGTTCTCTGGGCTGCACCTCCGCACCTGCCCAGTGAGGAGCCTCCTCCTGGTGGCTGTGGGACTGGGCTGGGCCCACACTGTCAGCATCATCTGGGGTAAGCAAGCCCGCCCTTCCACACCTCAGTGTCCCCAGCTGTTGAACAGGGCTAATCAACTGACCGTCAGGATTAATGGGGATCAGATGCGCTCATCTCATAGCCCTGTTGGTAAATAGCCACTTCCACTCTGTCCTCCAATGTGCTACTCTAGACTTTTTCTTTACCTCCATTTAGCCAGGTGATTCGAGGTGACAGTGACTATCAAGAGGGATGTACAGAGGAAATCAGTGGAAGAGAGCTCGAGGAGCAGACATGGGTGCAGGGAGCACAGTGCGTGAAGCACGGATGCAGGGAGCATAGGCATGGGGAGCACAGATAGGTGTAGGGAGCATGGGCGTGGAGAGGACGGGTGCGGGGAGAACGGGTGTGGGGAGCACGGATGCCCGGTGCACAGGTGTGGGGAGCACGGGCGTGTGACGCATGGGTGTGGGGAGCATGGGTGCTGGGAGCACAGGTCATGGAGAGCATATGTGTACTTGCTCTGCTCTGACAGATGCTGCCGAGCATGTACTCTGTGCTCAGATAGGTCAGAGCCTCAGTGCCTCTTTTTAAAAAAAAAAAAAAATTCTTTTTTTAAAGATAGTACTTCTGTCTTCCTGGTGGCCCCTTTTAGTCGATACTATTTTAAGCCTGCTTTTCCAGAGAAAAGCTAGGAAGGATGGCCTATATAGGTTCCAGTCTGGGCATATCTGGAAGAATGGGTCTCTTTTAGGTTTGAGTCTGGCGTACCTGGGGACATCTTTGAACCTCCACTCAGAGTCCCAGAACCACGTGTAGAGGCTCCCCAAATGTCTGCTTGGACTTTCCCCTCTGCTCGGGGATGATGAAGAGCAGAACCTCACCCTGCCACGACCTCTGGGGTCCTCCTTCCTGGAGGGCAGTGCCTTGGTGACCAGCGTGTGTAGGAGTCTGAGCTGGCACCTTCGGGCTATGCTGTGCAGCGGGGGCTCATGCCATGGGGCATTCTTGTGTTCTGCACCGGGACTGGTGATGTTGGGTATCCTCATGCACTGTGGACCACATGGGGTGCACATGAGCCAGACAGCTCCCGGAATTCGGAGCCTGGCTCTGTCTCAGGCCACCCACCTGTCTGTGGCACTTCTGAGGGATTGTGGGGACCGTATGAGTCTGTGTCCCCACCCTCACTGGCTGGACACCTGTGCCAGGCTGGAGCTTTATGTTTCACCATCCCCTGTTCCGAGTTGTGTGAATATTTATTTTCATTACCTACTCTCATGAGCTTTCCTTTAAAAAAAAAAAAAAAAAAAATCGGAGACAGACTTTGAAGTCCCCTGGCCCCACCGTTCGTGGACCTAATGGTATTGCAGAAATTATGACTTCAATTATGTATAATAACTGGGGCTACTTTAAAAGTCATGTAAAGGAACAAGGTGGAGTAGCCATTTCAAGCTGTACATCATGCTGGATTCTTAAGTGAACATTATCAGGCTTTCAACACATTTTCTCTTTTTATTTACTTTGGAGAATATAATGGATGCTCAGAAGCTGTTGGAATTTAGTAAGAGGAAGTTATCCTTAAGAAGCTATTTAAGCAAGGGGACAGTTGGAGTAAACGTAAATTATGAACACACACCTATTCCAAACCAGAGAAATAAAAGCATCAACTGTACTGGGGTTGAAACTTGAGTGCTAGTGTGTCTTTCCTGCCCACAGTGACTCTGACAGTGCTGTGGGCAGGAAATTCTGGAAAGAAGACTTGGTGCCAGTGGTAATTTTTGTGACGATTCATTTGCTTTCAGCTCAAGTGACTATAGTCTTACTTGCAAATGGCTAGGTCTCCATCAATGGGCCACAACACTGACATAGGACAAATGAGAAATGACCCTTGGGTTTTTAACAATTATTATTTTTAATGGACACATTGTAGTACATATCCGTGGGATACAGTGTGATATTTCAATACATATTTTTCGTGTGTAATTAGCAACTCAGGGTAATTAGCATGTCCATCATCTCAAACATTTGTAATTTCTTAATGCTGGGAATATTTTAAAATCCTCTCTTCTAGCTGCTTGAAAATATACAATAAATTGTAAACTATAGTCACCCTACAAGGCTATAGCACACTAACCCTTATTTTTACTATCTAGATGTAATTTTGTATTCATTAGCCAACCTCTCCCTTTCTGCCTTCCCGTCGCCCTTTCCTGTCTCTAGAAGCCACTGTTCTACCTTCAGAGGGTAGAATATCGTTTTCCTCATAGAGATCTTTAACCTTCTTGATTAGATTTCTTCTGAGGTATTTTTATTTTTATTTTATATTTTTGTAGTTAAATGGGATTGCTTTCTTGATTTCTTTTTTCACTGGCTCGTTGTTGGTCTATAGAAATGCTACTGATTTTTATATGTTGATTTTGTATTCTGTAACTTTACTGAATTTGTTTATCAGTTCAAAGAGATTTTTGCTGGAGTCTTTTTTTTTTTAAATATATAAGAGCACATTGTCTGAAAACAGACAATTAGAGTGCCTCCTTTCCACTTTGGGTGCCCTTGATTTCTTTCTCTTGCCTGACTGCTCTTGACTAGGACATTCAGTGCTGTGTTGAATAGGAGTGGCACAAGTGGGCGTCCTTGTCTTTTACAGATCTCAGAGAAAAAGCTCTTAGTGTTTCCCCATTCCCCATTATGTTAGCTGTGGGTTTGTCACATATGGCCTTTATTGTGTTGAGGTATGTTTCCTTCAGTGCCTCGTTTGTTGAGACTTTCTATCAGGAAGCAGCGTTGAATTCTATCAAATGCTTTTTCTGTATCTATCGAAATGATATTATGGTTTTTGTCCTTAATTCTGTTGATGTGATGTAGCATGATTATTGATTTGTGTTTGTTGAGCAATCCTTGCATCCTGGGATAAATCCCACTTGATCATGGTGTATAATCTTTTTGATTTGCTGTTGGATTCAGTTTGTTAGTATTTTGTTGAGGATTTTTGCATCTGTGTTCATCAGGGATATTGACCTATAGTTTTCTCTTTTTATTGTGTCCTTGTCTTATTTTGGTATCAGGGTAATGCTGGTCTTGAAGAATGAACTTAGCAGAATTCCTTCCTCTTCATTACTTTTGGAATAGTTTGAGAAGAATTGAAATAAAAATGTGTAGAATTCAGCTGTGAAGTCACCTAGTTCTGGGGTTTTCTTTGTTGGGAGACTTTTTATTATTACTTAGTCATACATGTTACTCATTATTGGTCTCTTCAGGATTTCCGTTTCTTCTTGGTTCCATCTTGGTAGGTTGTACGTGTCCGGGAATTTATCCATTTCTTCTAGATTTTCCAATCTGTTGACATACAGTTGTTCAAAATAGTCTGTAATGATCCCTTGTATTTCTGCGGTATCAACTATCATTCTCCTTTTCTGTTTCTAATTTTATTTCTTTGGGATTTCTTTTTGTTTGCTTAGTGTAGCTAATGGTTTGTCTATTTTATTTATCTTTTCAAAAAACCAACATTTTTTTCTTCATTTTTATATTTGTTAGTTTCAAGTTTATTTAGTTCCTCTTTGATCTTTGTTATTTCTTCTACCACTTTTGGATTTGATTTGTTCTTGCTCTTCTAGCTCATTGCAGTTCCTTGTTAGGTTGTTTATTTTAAATCTGTTTTTTAAATGTAGGAGTTCATTGTTATAAACTTTCCTCTTAATACTGCTTTCGCTGTATACCATAAACTTTGATATGTTGTGTTTCTGTTTTCATTTATTTCAAGAAATTTTTAAATTTCCTTCTTCATTTCTTCATTGACCCATTGGCTATTCAAGGGTATATTGTTTAATTTCTATGTATTTATACAGTTTTGAAAGTTCTCCTTGTTGTTGATTTTTTTTTTAAATTAAACTTTGTGTTCTAGGGTACATGTGCACAATGTGCAGGTTTATTACATATGTATTCACGTGCCAAGTTGGTATGCTGCACCCATTAACTCATCATTTACGTTAGGTATATCTCCTAATGCTATCCCTCCCTCCTCGCGCCTCCTCCCTCCCCACAACAGGCCCCGGTGTGTGATGTTTCCTTTCCTGTGTCCAAGTGATCTCACTGTTCATTTCCCACCTATGAGTGAGAACTTGCGGTGTTTAGTTTTCTGTCCTTGCGATAGTTTGCTGAGAATGATGGTTTCCAGCTGCATCCATGTCCCTACAAAGGACGTGAACTCATCCTTTTTTATGGCTGCATAGTATACCATGGTGTATATGTGCCACATTTTCTTAATCCAGTCTGTCATTGATGGACATTTGGGTTAGTTCCAAGTCTTTGCTGTTGTGAATAGTGCCGCAATAAACATACGTGTGCATGTGTCTTTATAGCAGCATGATTTATAATCTTTTGGGTATATCCCCAGTATTGGGATGGCTGAGTCAAATGGTATTTCTAGTACTAGATCCTTGAGGAATGACCACACTGTCTTCCACAATGGTTGAACTAGTTTACAGTCCCACCAATAGTGTAAAAGTGTTCCTATTTCTCCACATCCTCTCCAGCACTTGTTGTTTCCTGACTTTTTAATGATCGCCATTCTAACTGGTGTGAGATGGTATCTCATTGTGGTTTTGATTTGCATTTCTCTGATGGCGAGTGATTATTGTAGCAGGACTAGCCGCAGACAAAACATGATGGAAGGCTACATGCATCAGCTAACAGAACAAAACGTTTTACAGTGCTTTCTCAAACAATGTCTGGAATTTACAGATAACACTAGTAGTTTTGGTCAGGGGTTAATATTATTATTATTATTTTAACCACCAGGGCCAGGTGGTGGTGCCAAGGTCATCTAGCTATTTATCTTACTTCTGTTTCCTTCCAACTTTTTGTTTTCTCCCCCTTCTCCTGTCTTATAAACTAGGGAAAAAGGGAGATGGGGAAAAGCTGGGAAAGACAACAGGAGAAGTGGTGGTCTCCTTCTATATTATGAGCATTTTTTCATGTCTCTTTGCATAAATGTCTTCTTTTGAGAAGTGTCTGTTCCTTGTTGTTGATTTATAGCTTTATTCTGTTAGAGTCTGAGAATATCCTAGATGTTATTTCAATTTTAGAAAAAATGTATTGAGAATTCTTTTGTAGCCTAGCATGTGGTGGATTCTAGAGAATGTTTCATGTGCTGAGGAGAAGAATGTGCATTTTGTATCTGTTGGATGAAATGTTCTGTAAATGTCTGTTAGGTTCATTTGGTCTACACTGGACTTTAAATTTGATGTTTTGTTGTTATTTTTTTGTCTAGATGACCTCCAGTGCTGACAGTGGGATTTTGAAGCTCCTACTATTGTTGTGTTGGTATCTCCCTGTCTCTCTCTGTCTCTCTCTCTATATATATATACATACACACATATATATATATGTGTATGTATATATATATATGTATATATAAATTTATTTGAGACAGAGTTTTGCTGTTGTTGCCTAGGCTGGAGTGCAGAGGTGCAATCTCAACTCATTGCAAACTCCACCTCCTGAGTTCAAGTGATTCTCCTGCCTCAGCCTCCCAAGTAGCTGGGATTACAGGCATATGCCACCATGCTGGGCTAATTTTTTGTATTAGTAGAGACAGGGTTTCACCATGTTGGCCAGGCTGGTCTTAAACTCCTGACCTCAGGTGATCCACCTGCCCCCACATCCCTCCCAAAATGCTGGGATTATAGGCGTGAGGCGCCACGCCCGACCTCTCTATTTAGATCTACTAATATTTGCTTTATATATCTGAGTGCTTTGTTGTTGGGTGCACATATACTCGTAATTGTTATATCCTTTTGCTATTTTGATCTCTTTATTATATAATTACCTTTTTGTCTCCTTTTTACAGTTTTTGACTTAAATTGTGATTGATCTGAAATAAATATGGCTACTCTTGCTCACTTTTAATTTCCATTAATGTGGAATGTGTTTTTCCATCCCTTCACGTTTAGTCTATGTGTGTCTTTGCGGCTGAACTGAGTTTTTTGTAGGCAGCATATAGTCGGTTTTTCTTCTTTTAAATTCATTCAGCCCGTCTGTATCTTTTAATTGGGAATCTTGGGATTATTTTGCTATTGATATCACAGTCCAGACATTAAGATTTTCTCACTTAAGTTGCTTGTACACAAATTAATATGAAGAGGAAGTAGAGTTTTTCTGTTGTCCTTTTGAAGAGAGTGATGGATTATTATTTTGACTTCATGCGAGTGAGGGACTCACCATGCCTGTTGGGATTTTAGAATTTCTTTCCTGTTATTAGGAAGAGCAATGATCTGTAATGGGTTCCTGGAATCATCCAGTGATGGTCTGAATATCTTAAAAGTTTCCTTTCATGTCTCATTTTCTATTTCTCCCCTAGTAACCATGCACCCGGGGCAGGACATGGCCTTACATTTCCTTGGTTTCTTGATGATTTCTTAGGTTTAGTGTTTGACACTGTTAGGATTCTGGATAAAATCAGCCCTTCTGGGAAGTGTGTAAGTCAAACAAGGACTTTCTGGTGGCGTTATACAGGTTTCCCATGCCCCATGAGTACAGGAATAGCTCCCTGGGGAAGGAGAATGGGCACATGATGGCAGGGAGCCATTCTTGGATGGTCCCATCGTTCTGCAGAAATTGTCGTGCAGGAAGAAGAAGCACGTGGCGAATGAGCTGGTAGTGATTCTGCTGATAGTTTTGATCGTTATGATTTGCTCCTGAAAGGTGATGTGGGATGAACTGCAATATTTAGAATGCTGACATTCCTTGAAACAAAGATATAGAAAAAGGCTTATAATTGCATGATGCCTTGTAGTTTTCAGCTGCTCTCATGTGGATCCTTTTTCGTCCTTCTGAAATGCTTTCCCAGGAGAGAGCGTTGTTTTTCGTGTATAGATGAGGAGCCTGGGTTTCAAATGGTTAGGAATTCAGCACACACATTGGAATCTTTAGTTTCCTGGAACATTTTCTATTCAAGTATAGACCACATGGCCTCTAAAGGCTGGCTCATTCTTAACACCATGATTGGGGATCCAGCCTCATACCTGGGGTGGGTGGCAGGAACTCCACAGCCATCCTGGGTGCTCTGGGGTGGGGTGGCTGAGCTGTGGCAGCCCCTCCCAGCTGAGCAGCAAGGCTGGGGAAAGCTCATTCCATTCCCCTTGGTTCTAACCAGGTAGAGGCTTACACTGCACATTTCCTTAGCTGGGAACTTTAGAACTTTACATTTAAATCTAATCTGTGATCCAGGGGGTAGACACATGGGTATTCACTGTACAATTCCTACATTTTTTGTATATTTAAAATTTTTTTTATATGTGTCATGGACGACAAAAGAAATGAGACCCCTTTGAGTTAGCTTTTCTGTATAGCATCTTCTAGAATCAGGAGGCTGGACAGGATTTAGTTCCATCAGAAATCTGAATCTTTCTGGTCAAGAGACGGCACATTAAGTTCTTGGTTGTGTGGTTTCTGGGAAAGAAATATTCTAAATGAGTTCCAGGAATCACCTCTGTGGGATTTCTACAGGAAAAATGACCACTCTTGAAGCTTCGCTGTCACTAACAAGAATAATGGTGACGGTTTCTAAGCTGTCTCCAGCCAATCTTTAGTTCTTTTATGCAGAGTGCTTTTATTCCAAGTGAAGTGCCCTTCTGTTTAATAGTGACCTCCAGTTATTACAGGGATTGCAGCTGCATTTGATGGACGTGAACCTGCTCATCTCTTGCTCCCCAGCTTCGCCTCTGGGGTGCATGGCAGGAGCTCCACAGCCATCCTGAGTGCTCTGGGGGTGGGAAGTCTCTAGGGGGAGTGGACAGTGCATGGCCGGGACGTTCCTGTCCGACGTTCCACACTGGTGTGTGGGCGTCTCTGCCCTGTTTCCTCCGTCCATGCATCTGTGGCCTGTTTTCTCCGTGTGTGCCTCTGTGGCACGTTTCCTCCGTCCATGCGTCTGTGATGTTTCTTCTGTCCGTGCGTCAGTGGCGTTTCTTTCGTCCCTGCGTCTGTGGCACTTTTCCTCCCTCCGTGTGTCTGTGGCTTTTCTTCCCTCCGTGCGTCTGTGGTGTTTCCTCCGTCCGTGCGTCTGTGGTGTTTTCTCCGTCTGTGGATCTGTGGCGTTTCCTCTGTGAGTCTGTGGCCTGTTTTCTCCATCCACGCTGAAGGCCGTCGCTTCTCTCTAGTTACCACTTACTGATCGCTCCCTGTGTGCTGAGCCTGTGTCAGGCATGTGGCGTGTGTCACCTGTGTGGCAGGGTTTTGCGTGACACACAGGGACACACGCTTGGGGAGCTGCAGTGATGGGGTCATAGCCACGCAGCTCAGCCCTCGGTCTGAGGGTCTTGGTGCCCACCCAGCTCTTCCCGAAGCAGCCTCGGGGCAGATCCCAGCTCTGCTTTCTCTCCTCGAGGTACCTCATGAAGTAAACTAAGCAAATCGAAAGTAGGAAACGGTTGTGAAATGAGGTCTGGTTTCAGGTGTGTGTGGTCATTTCTCTTTACATGTTTACTTCACATACCCCAAATGATATACTTTCCAGCTGGTATAACAATTAATTACCAGCCATTACTAGTACAAAATTCCATGAAGGATATTTGAGGAGGGCATAGTCTCAAAAACATGCTTGATTTTCACAGTTGTGATTTGCATGATAAAGCTGTCAGGACTGTGACTTTCTTTTGTTATATTATTTTTATTTTTAGACCCTTGGGAGGAAGTTATTTAGTGATTACTTATAATTGTGAAAATAATGTAATGATTACAGAATCTCATTAGAATAAATATTATATTTTCTGTTCCTTATGTCAATGAAATCATCTTAATCCAGGCCGATGTTGGCAGGAATTGTCACGTTTAAAATGGGTAAGATATTTATGTGATGTGACGACCTCCCGTATTGTCTCTGGAACATATCAGAACTTTCATCTCAATTCTCACTTGTTGACACCCTACCCTGTTTTGTAATTATTCTTGTTTGCATCAGAATTTTGAATCCATGTACCTGAGATGATACTTACGTATGCATGTACGCATGCAGGTGTGTGCATGTGTGTATGCGTATGTGCGTGTCCACGTGTCCATGTGCACGTGCATATGCATGTATGTGTGTGCATGTGTACGTGTGTATATGAGTGTACGTGTCTGTGCATATGCGTATGTATGCATGTATGTGCGTATGTGTGCATGCATGTGCGCTCATGCACACACGTGTACATGTGCATGCACGTGTGCACGTGCATACACGTGTATGTGTGTATGTGTATGCACATATGTAAACGTGTGTGTACATGTATAGGTACGTGTATGCATGTGTATGCATCTGTGTGTGCACAGATATACCTTCCCCTTTCATACAGGCTGTTTTGAGTATTGCTGTTAGGCAGTGACAACTTTCTGTTTCCTCAGTCAGAAAATGGGTAGCTCATCATTAATAAAGATGAGCATTCAACATCAAGAATAACTAAATACAAATGAAATTGTCATATTAAATAAATAAATTGCAAAACAAAGGCAATGTTCTGTACTATGTGTTCACATTGAACTTTCTTATAAAAATTGGTGTGAATGTTTCCCACTTATTGGAAATCACATGACTAGTTTAAGCCAAAACGTGGAATATTAATTAATTCTGTCTTCAGATTACTTTTGCATATTTATGATTGATCTGTTCTGCTGTTCTGGAAGCTCTGAAAACCACTCTGTCTTACTCTAGCTGGTGCCACGGTTGTGAGAATTCAGGGAAACAAGGTGTTTGCCAGTTTAAGTATTTTAGATCTCAAACTGCCTCTTTTCTGCATCATAAACCAGTCTTAAAGAAAGACATAGTGTGACTTGTAGTGAATTATATCAATTTTATTTTCTGTGGCTGAATCATCACTCTACATTGTGAATTAATGTTATTTTTCAGATCGTCTTCATAACACAGGGAGGTTCTCCAGTGTTGAGTGCAGGTTCAGGGAAGGCACTAACACTGTTACTACGGACTTAAACAGACTTGTTTTCTGAAGTGATAACCTTGGAGTCAGGCATTCAGTGTCCGCCCATCTCTTGGTTCCGAGTTCTCGGTCCCCTCCCGCTCTCCTCCCCCTGTACCCTTACTACTGTCTTACCTTCTTTTTGACTCATAGGCCCTCGGAAGATGGTGTGTTGGGTGCAGGTGCCTGCTCTGAATCTTTGATAACTTTGGGAGAGAACTTTTTCTTTGGAGCAAGACCTCTCTCAATAAACTTTCAGTAGCCTGAGTATCATCTGTTGTGTGAACTATTTGTGGAAAATGTTCAGCATTTTTCCTTGGATTTTGACTGATCTTTCTCCACCTGCCAGTTTCTTCTCAGTTTGCCATGTCTGTACCCTCACCAACCCGTTCCAGCCCTGGTTACATGTAAAGTATTTGAAGCAGAGCTCTGCAGATGAGAGAGTGTATGTCACCCCCCGAGTTCCCTTTCTGGCCTCTGAGTGTCGGTTGTGTTTTGTTCCGAGGGACGACTCTGAGGCTCCTGGCCCCTGTTTTGGAGCACCCCACACCAAAGTGGGTGTAAAATGAAAAATGGGTTTATGCTGTATTATTGTAATTCATAGAGTAGATGATAAAAATGCTTGAATCTGAACAGCAACTGAAAATGAGGACATGGTACCAGTTTGGATGTTGGACGACTTTCTTGAAAAAAGTTTTCATCAAATTTAGAAACTGTGTGTGTGCTGTTTTCTATTTCATACTTAGAATATGTATAGTGTGTGTTGTATGAATGTGTTGTATGAGTGTGTTGTGTTGTATGTGAGTTGCATGGGTTGTATGTGTTATATGTGCATATTGTGTTGAGTTGCACTTATTGTATGTTTGAGTGTTGTGTGTTGTATGAGTGTGTTGTGCGTGTATTTGTGAGTTGCATGCTTTGTACGTTGTATGAGTGTTGTGTGTTGTATGTGTGTATGTGTATGTCGTATATGAGTTGCATGTATTGTGTGTGATGTATGAGTGTTGTGTGTTGTATGAGTGTGTTGTACATGTGTTTATGGGTTGCATGTGTTGTGTGTTGCATGAGTGTTGTGTGTTGTGAGTGAATTGTACATGTATTTGTGTTGAGTTGCGTGTGTTGTGTGTATGTTGTATGTGTTATATGTTGTATGAGTGTGTTGTACGTGCATGCTGTGTTGTGCGTGAGTTGCATGTGTTGTATGAGTGTATTGTATGTATATGTTGTGTTGTGAGTTGCATGTATTGTGTGTACGTTGTATGAGTGTTGTGTTGTATGAATGTGTTGTACGTGAATGTTGTGTTGAGTTGCGTGTGTTGTGTGTGTTGTACGTGCATGTTGTGTTGAACGTGAGTTGCATGTGTTGTACGTGAGCTGTTTGAGTGTGTTGTATGTGTATGTTGTGAGTTGCGTGTATTGTATGTATGTTGTATGAGTGTTGTGTGTGCATGTTGTGTTGTGAGTTATGTGTGTTGTGTGTTGTATGAGTGTTGTGTGTTGTATGAGTGTTGGAGTCCGCATGTTTCCTAAACAAAAGAATGTACACACAAGACAACACAGGACAAGAATACATGGCTTCCACGCTCAGAGCCTCCGCCTCACTTTATTTATACTCCATAAACCCCACGTCAGCAGAAAGAACACAATGCAAAACAAACTTTCTTTACCCAGATGTAACCTTCTGCTTAGTTCCTTGTCTCTATGCTCTTCCTTATTTGTCCACCTTCTTGGCGCCTACGGGAGTTCATTAAAAGTTCAATTGGAGATACTGTCCTTGAGCCCTATCTATTCTTAGCATACTGTTTTCAAGGGCCCCTGCATATGAGTGTGTTGCATGTGCATGTTGTATGTGAGTTGTGTGTTGTGTGTGCTGTATGAGTGCATTGTACGTGTGTGTTGTGTTGTATGTAGGTTACGTGTGCTGTATGTGTGTATGAGTGTGTTGTACGCACATGTTGTGTTGTGAGTTGCATGTATTGGTTATGTGTCGTATGAGTGTGTTATAAATGCATATTGTGTTGTGAGTCGCAGATATTGGGTATGTGTTGTATAGGTTGTGTGTGTTTGTGTGCAGTGTGTGTTGTCAGTGTTGTATAACCGCATTATACATGCGTGTTGTGTTGTGTTGCATGTGAGTTGCATGTTGTCAGTGTGTGCCATGTGAGAGGCGGGGCATCCACATGACTGCTCCTCAGTGAGTCCTGCCTTGCAGCCCCTTCGAGCTTGTATCTTCCCGAGCAGCCTAGAAGCAGCAGGCTGTTTGCCTCTGCCCCTCCCCAGGAGGCCTCAGCCAGGTCCTGTGCTCAACCCCCCGCTGGGCAGTTTGCCTCTCTTGTCTCTCTCTCTTCTCTCTCATCGTCCTCCTGCGCCTCCTCCTTCTCGGGACCTGCATCCTTCCTCTGTGCTTCCTGGCAGGCCACACCTGGGACGTTGGAGTTCAGGCTGTCCTCGAAACCGTTTGCTCCTCTCTGAAGAGCGCCCCCCTTGACTGGCCGTGAGCAGCTGGAGTGGATTGCAGGGAAGGGAGGTGGGTGTTCCTGTAGAGACGCCAGGGTCTTACCTGGGGAGAAGGGAGCCTGCACTGGGCAGGCCGCCCTCCTGAGGAAGGGGATAGGGTGGGAGGAGGCTCTCGTGGACAAGGGGCTCACCTCCTGCCCTCCTTCCCTCTATCCCAGTCTGTTGTGAGGGAGGGCGGGACCCTAGGTGATTTCTATGCAGATCTTCAATTATCCACACTGTGAAACAAATACTTCTGTTTTGTTTTTTTTTTTTTTTTTTTTTGAGACGGAGTCTGGCTCTGTCACCCAGGCTGGAGTGCAGTGGCCGGATCTCTGCTCACCGCAAGCTCCTCCTCCCGGGTTTACGCCATTCTCCTGCCTCAGCCTCCGGAGTAGCTGGGACTACAGGCGCCCGCCACCTCGCCCGGCTAGTTTTTTGTACTTTTTAGTAGAGACGGGGTTTCACCGTGTTAGCCAGGATGGTCTCGATCTCCTGACCTCGTGATCCGCCCGTCTCGGCCTCCCAAAGTGCTGGGATTACAGGCTTGAGCCACCGCGCCCGGCCTAAATACTTCTGTTTTTAAGATCAGAGGAAATCTCCTTTGTTTGTCTGCCTTTTATTTTATTTTATTTTATTTTATTTTATTTTATTTTATTTTATTTTTTTTGAGAAGGAGTTGCCCAGGCTAGAGTGCGGTGGCGTGATCTCGGCTCACTGCAACCTCCACCTCCCAGGTTCAAGCAATTCTCCTGCTTCAGCCTCCTAAGTAGCTGGGATTACAGGTGCCCGCCACCACATCCGGGTAATTTTTGCATTTTTAGTAGAGATGGGGTTTCACCATGTTGACCAGGCTGGTCTCAAACTCGTGACCTCAAGTGATCCACCCGCCTTGGCCTTCCAAGGGGTTGGGATTACAGGCGTGAGCCACCGTGCCCGGTCTGTCTGCCTCTTAGTTAGAACCTGTGTATTTTATGTTTTAAATTTCACTTTTCTGGGTCAGAACAGTAGTGTTTCTTTTTCGTAGTGTTGCTATAAATGTCCTTTACGATTAGGAGACTGGGTTGGCTGCCCACTGGAGAGTGGTATCACTGGGTCACAGTCACCATCTGCCCCAGCAGCGTCCAGAGTGTTTAGAGTCTTTCCTGGACGTAGACACCCTTTTGTCTGACGTTCAGATAAAACCAATCACCGCATTCAGTTAATCAAAGAGGTCAGAGCTGGGAACCGTTAGTGCACATCCACCTCTCCCGAGAGTGTTCACGCCTCTTCCACACGGGGCTAGGCTGCTGCTGAGCATGGTTCTGCTGGCTGTGGCTGTGGCCCCTTTCCTCAACCACAGCCATCGCAGGCCTGCCACAGTTTTTGTTCTTCTAGAAGAGAATAGGCAACACGAGAGAAGCAAGGTATGTTAGATATGAAACCATTAAAAATTATTTCCTCAAACATTGTATATATTTTTTGCCCATACCTAATTTGATAGCAATTTTAAAAAGATTAAAATGAAAAAAAATCCCCTATATTAAGTCTTTGAAAGGCATCCAACTTAGTTTTCATACAATTATTCTCTCTTTGGAGTCATACTTTATTGGTTTCAGTAATGTGTAACAAATGCACCAGCATAAACAGATTTAGGAGCAAACAGCTGCTTCATAATTATAGTTCAGCTCGCGGGGCCCAGCTGTAGGGGTGCAGCCTGTGCCTGCCTGTGCGCCAATAGGGCTGGTCACCTTGAGCATCTGGGAGTGTCTGGGTAAGTGAGGTCTGGGCAAGGCAGCATCCACACACCTGCATAGTTCTCACTTTGTCCACGTTATCCGACAAGGCCACAAAATTATCAAGTAAGTGTTCTCCAAGCGCATATTCAGTTAGTGTTTGGAAAGTGCATAGGTACCTCATACAGCACCTTTAAGAGGAGCTAGGAGCCCAGGAATGATAGCAGGTGTGAGGCCTGTACTCTCTTTGCATAGATAAAATATGCATGTGCATATCTGAGGCCAGAAAGTTTGATTGGGGCCAGAATGTGGAAGTCCTTACCTGTGGGATACTAGGGAACCACTGTGGATTTCGGAGAGAATCGTGTCTCTGATGTGCAGCATGCCGTGGAGCCGGGGGGTGACAGGGCAGGCTCATGCAGGGCACTCGCCGTGGCCGGAGGAGGAGAGAAGGCAGCCAGTGAGCTGAGCAATTCGGTGCCTGGGTCAGGAGGGGAAGAGGGAGTACAGGAAGGCGGATGAAGCTGCGAGTCTGCACCTCGAGGTCGCCGTTGCGCTTTGCCGGAAATCAGGAGAAGCAAGTGTGGACCTGACTCAGAGATACTTAGAGACACCACTGCAAGCTGCAAGTTTGGAAATACAGGAGGAGGCTTGGGGAAAATCTGGAGCAGGGAGCATTTGGGAGCCTCTTAGGTAGAAGTGCAGGTCAAGTAGCCAGAGTGTGAGGCATGCACGTCTGGAGAGAGGAGGCCAAAGGAAAGCCCACATTTGGAAATGGAGGAAGGGTTGGAAGACCCAGAAAAGGCCCTGCTTAGAGTCCAGAGAAGAGCTGGATGGTGCAGTTCACGAAAGCCCAGAGCCGAGAGTTTCCAGGAGAGTCCCAAGTGTTGCTGAAAACCAGGGGGCAGGACTCCAGTTGGAGCCTGTGAGGGGAGCCTGGCGGCCCTGATCCCTGAGAGCAGCCAGAGCCTGGGCGTCATGGTGGAAGTGGGTGGGAAGTGCAGGAAGCAGGTGGAGATGGCCTTTCAAGGCCTGGTGCTTCACACAGGTAGCCAGCTGTGGACCGAGACACAACTGGAGAGGGGCCTGAACCCAGAGCATCTCCAGGTGGATGAGGGAGCCAGGAAGGGCAAAGGTATCCGGAAGAAAGGGGGCAGGCATGGAGCCAGGTCCCCAGGGAGGCTGCAGTCTTCTTTTTCTGTTCATGGACTGGTTGTTGGTTATTTTGAGTTCTCAAAGTCGTCCACTCGGTGTGGTCCAGAGAAAGTTCCCAGGGGTCTCAAGTCGGAGCAGGCCTTGTGCTTTTCTGAACACTGTGCGTGTTGACTCAGGGTTACCGTCAATGGCTAATTCTAGCGTGTCTTTTGTTGAAGTCTGCAGAAGAGCCTCAACCAGCACCAGCTCTTGAAGAAATTATAAAACTTGTGTTCTTCTGATTCTGGGATTTTTGCCTGAAATGCCTCGTATATTTTTGGGTAGGTGTTGTTAGCACTTGTGTTACAGCATTTGGAGCTCTGCATTTTTGTGATGTGCTAGCTGTGAGGATGTTTAAAATTAGATTCCTAGAAATCAGGTTATAGGAGCTCTCGGCCATGCTTCATGGGTTGTGTTTTGACTCCTCATAGTGGACCCCATTGCAGTGGCTATTCTTAGTATTTGTGGAACACCTGACTGGTGATGCTAGGAGAATGTGATTTGTTTTCTTTGTAAGTCTAAAGTCTAATGACCTTGTAGAGTCTTTATACCCATCTCTTATATATCAGCTTTAATATACTTGAAAATGTCCTCATTGTGCCCTTGAAAAGCAGGCTCACATTTTAAAAGTCATCCTTTTAAAATCCTTTTCTGCAGCCTGTGCCCTTTGTCTGTTTTGTTACCTTCACTGCAACATCATGAAACAGGGACAAGGGCTAGAATCTGTTTCAAACACAGAGCTTGAAACAGGGACAAGGACTAGAATCTCTGTTTCATACACAGAGCTGAACTGTGCTGAGCGACCTGCTATGCTAACGTCTGTTTCTGTCATGAGAGGGAACCCAGACCTCTTGACTTTTCCTTTTGTACATTTTCAAAAAGAATATTTTTTCCTCTCTGGGGTCCATTCCATTGTGGGATTCTCTCCTAAGGCTGTTTCTTTGCATTCCATTTTGACAAGTATGATTTAGTTTCCGAGATGATGAAAGGGCAGTGAAAAGGCCTGGGAAAGAGAAAGCAGGAAGAGAAGGAATTGTCTCATGATTTTAGTCAGAAGGAAATCACTCAGACAGAAACGCTATTCCAAGTGGGTCAGATCCCAGGAAGTGGGATTGAATAAGTGACATGGTATCGCACAACTGTGTTTTACATTCTTGCTGTTGCCAGGGGTAACGAAAAGAACGAGTATATTCATTCCGAGGTCAAATATATATCTTTGCTGACTCTGACTATAATTAGCAGAATTCGTTAAGTTCAAGTTTGAGAATACCTTTACAGAAGAGGGTCTTCGTGCCCGTGTGCCTATTTCTATTTATATGTTCACACGTATTGGAGTATAAATGTGTGTGTGCTGTGTGTGAGACCTCATTATTTGAAACAAGAAATGTGCAGTAGAGCTTATTAATTACGAGAAGGTACATTTGGGGGATAAACTACTTTGTTTAGAATTGAATAATGGGGTCTTTGAGGGATGTATATATGTATGTGTGTTTGCATTTATGTGTATGAAAGTGTGTATTGCATGTATATGTGTTGTGCATGTATGTGTGCCTTTGTGTGTAATGTACATGTGCATGCATGTGTATATGTGTGCATGTGTATTTGTGTTGCATGTATGTGTGTGCATCTGTTACATGTTTAGGCACGACTGCACATATGTGCAAGTAGACATGCATGGATGCTCGTGTGTATATAGTTATACATGTATATTTGTGCATGTTATGTCTACGCATTTACATATGTATGTGTGTCAGAATGTGTATGTATATGCATGTGTGTTTGAGTGTTGTGTGTATGCTTGTGCATGTGTGTTTGAGTGTTGTATGTGCGTGTGTGTTTGAGTGTTGTATGTGTATGCATGTGTTATGTGGTGGTATTACGTGATTATGTGAATGTGTGTGCATGTGTGAATGTATGCATTGCATGTAGGTGTGCTTGTCCATGTGTATGTGTGTGTGTGATATGTGTCTGTGCATGCATGCATGTGCACATTTGATTTGTGAATCCTCTCTGGGAGGGGCATGTTCCTGGAGACAGTGCATGGGATCCTCCGCTGTCCTCTCAGGGAGAGAGACATTGTGAAAGTTCGAGCCATTAGGTAAACATGCCTGATGTTCTATAAAATATATATTTAAATATACCACTGGGGTTAAATATATGTTAAATGGGTGCAAAGCTGTTATATTGCATTAAAAGTCATGTTAGTACTTCCTGGTTAAAGGCTTTGTGAATGATTTCCTGTACATGGGACATAATACACCACAGAGAATTACAGTGGGTCAATGGTATTTGCCAGGAGGTCTGGCTTGTGATTGGTATTTCTAGTTGCAGACATGCAGGTTGAGATTTGCTGGACTTAGAGGAGGGTCATTGACTCTGCCCACTGAATGATACCAGCGTCTCTGCTGCTTCCTTTTTCTGCCGGCTTCATCCAGAGCTGGGACAGCTGCTCTCAGACGCATTGTACTTTTCTCTCCATAAAAATCTGCAGCATTTGTTAGCAGTCCAGTAGCAGACCGAGTGGCAGGTCCAGGGGCAGGTCCAGCGTCAGGTCCAGCATCAGGTCCAGCGGTAGGTCCAGCATCAGGTCCAGGAACAGGTCCAGCGGCAGGTCCAGCGGCAGGTCCAGGGGCAGGTCCAGCGGCAGGTCCATCCAACTTTCCACATGGCCCATGTGAAAATGTACCCTCTCCCTTCCATTTTTTAAAGCAGTATCATTAGTAGAGCCTACTGCCATTTCTCCTTGAGCTCCTCACAGTGGATGGTAAGCATTTGCTTTATTAAAGCAAAGTTCTGTGCTCTTTGTGCTAAGTCTCCTCTGCCTTTCTGTGAGAGGCTAGAATTGGGATCGACCCTCAGCTGTGCCAGAGCCTTGGTACACGTCTCAGTTCTGGAATCTACTCTGTGCTTGTTGCCTTCCATCCACCGACAGCCATCTGTCTTCCTGTCACTCCTTCAACACGGAGTCCAGCAGTGTGCACACAGGTGAGCCTGTGTGAATGCTGGTTTTGTAGGATCTTATCGGGACCTTAGTCATCTTTTCACTAGGAAACCAGACACTGCAAGGGACTTAAAGAAAAGCCCAAAGAAGCCGTATCAGTAGAATCATAGAGACAGAATTCTACAACCATAGGAAATGGCATTGATTATCATGAAATGTGCATTTATGTGAGGCATAGTAAAACATCACATTTCTTACTGGGTAAGAGCTTGGAAAAGAGATTATGAAAGTATAACTGACTCTACTCTTGTATCGTGGAACATGGTAAAATGATGCAAGGTATTGTATAGAATGGAACAAACAGAATAGAATTATATAGAGTAGCGCAGAATAGAACAAATAGCATAATGTTATATAGGGTAGCATAGAATAGAAGAAACAGTGTAACATTATGTAGTGTAGTATACAATAGGACAAATAGTATTACATGGTCTAGAATAGAACAAGTAGGATAGTATTGTAGAGTATACAGTTGAACTAATGACGTAGTATTGCATAGCATAATACAATCTAGATTAGAACACACAGCATAGTATTAATATTACGTAGTGTGGTGTGGAATAGTAGAGTCGCATGGCACAGAACAGAGAGGATAGTGTTCTGTAGCACTGATGCAGGAGTTTTGCTCTTTAGCTCAGCTGGGTCCAGGTTCTTGTCTCATGACCAGGAAGAAACAGGCACGGGGACATCGAAGAGTGAGTGCAGTGGAACTTGTTAAGCTAAAAGTTAAGCTCTCAGCGAAAAGAGGGGTCCTGAGAGCAGGTTGCTGGTCGCTCCCTTCCCAGTTGACTACAAGGGCTTTTATATAGAAGCTGATGGGGCTGGGCTCGCTGTCTAAGGGGCAAATATCTGGTGGTTCCACCCCATTCCCTCGTGTGCATGGGGACCTTTAGTCTGCTGTGAGCATGTTTAGGCGAGCCCCCCCGTGCAAGTCCCCCTATCTGCACAAAACATGGGCTGGAGGCTCTCTGGGACCCTTCCCTTACTGTCTGCCTAAAGCAAGCTGGCTAACTCCTTTCTGTATAGAAGAAAATAGAATAGAATAGAACAGATAGTACAGTATTTTATCGTATGGAATGAAGCTGTAGTATTCTATCATAGAGAATGGAATAGTATAGAATAGAACAAACAGATCGTACTAGTGTAGTATAGAATAGTAGCCTCATGCAGCACGGAGCAGTGTTGTGCTCCCTATGTACAGAGTGTAACCACCATGAGAGCGTTCTTCAGTGGGGCGTCACTGGCCCTTCATATTTCTTTGGTTCTGCGGAAATGAGGAGAGGGAGTTAAGAGAGGGGGAGGAGGTTGGCTTTCTTACTTTTAAGGCGCTCATTACTTCTTGGGGATCATTTGATGGTCCCCTTTGGTAGTATTCTGTGAAGCAGTCTCTGTACTCTGTGTAGGGTGAAATGTGGGGCAGTCTGTGGACTCTGTGTAGGGTGAAATGTGAAGCAGTCTGTGGACTCTGTAGGGTGAAATGTGGAGAAGTCTGTGGACTCTGTAGGGTGAAATGTGGAGAAGTCTGTGGACTCTGTAGGGTGAAATGTAGAGCAGTCTGTGGACTCTGTGTAGGGTGACACATGAAGCAGTTGAGAAAGGATGAAGTCAGAAGTAGCTCAGCAGAGATGCACTAACTCTTACCTGGGAGACTGTGGAGCAGTCTGTGGACTCTGTGTAGGGTGAAATGAGGTGTTTTGTGTAAATTTTTGTCTCATGCCTGGCACATGGCAGAGCCTCCGTGGATCTTGCCGTCATGAACCCTCTGATAACTTCTCTACAGTGCCCTCCACACTATAAATACCACACATTGTGGGAAGTCCGGGCCTTTTCAAAGGCTGGGTTTCTTTTTAACAAAATTGGAATGCCCTGCATATTTGGAATGGCCAGATCATCCTGCACTTTTGACTTCACTTGTCCAGCTGGGTACACCTCCCTGCGTGCTGCCAAGGTTTACAGCGGAATTCCCTGACGCCACTACCCTCACTGCCTGCACCTGAATCTGCTGTGGGGTCATTTCCTTATTGGACTTGTCTGGGGACCTCCTGAGGGGTGGATGGGTCAGGACTGGGTTATCTGGGGAAGGTGTTCATGGCATTCCTGTTTGCAGTCTGTGTCTCTGTTGGAAGAGATGCTTTTAGCACATCCGTTAATCCAGATGTGATTAGCAAGGGGTGTCTCTCTCAGGTAAGAGTTGGTGCATCTCTGCTGAGCTACTTCTAACTTCATCCTTTTTCAAGTCTGTTACAAAGAGAACTTTGGTTTCTCAAGATTTAAGAATTAATGTCAAAGAGCAATTTAGTGTTCTTTTTGAGTCCCCAGCCTTGCTGTGGATGATTCATGAGTCCTTGGTGGTTAGGGCCACAGCACAAGCAGTGGGCCGTCTGTTCCCCACCCTGGTGGATACTTTATCACCCAAAGAAATGTATTCTGTTAACATGTCTCAATTAGAATATTTTAGTAGGAGACAGAGTTATGGCTCTTGTTTTAATTTGTAATAGATAATTACTGTAGCAGGGGCAAGGTTGAGACTTGCAGTGTGGCTCATGGAAAACATTGATTAGAAGCACCCAAAATATATCACCAGCTTTGTTGCTGCAGCTCCAAGGGACTAGGAATGCATATGTATTTTTTCTTTTGTTATTATTTATTATTTTTATTTTTGAGACAGAGTCTTGCTCTGTCACTTAGGCTGGATTGCAGTGGCATAATCTCAGCTCACTGTAACCTCTGCTTCCAGGGTTCAACAGAATCTTGTGTCTCAGCCTCCCACGTAGCTGGGATTACAGGTGCCTGCTACCGTGCCCAGCTAATTTTTGTATTTTTAGTAGAGACAGGGGTCTCACCGTGTTGGCCGCCACCCCCGGCCCGCCCCCCTGGCTTCTGGGAGCCCCATCGCCGGGGGTGCAGGCACCCCCCGCGGTCGGGCTCCCGGCCGCCACCCCCGGCCCGCCCCCCTGGCTTCTGGGAGCCCCATCGCCGGGGGTGCCGGCACCCCCCGCGGTCGGGCTCCTGGCCGCCACACCCAGCAAGTGGAGGCAGGATGAGATCAGAGGATGGTGTTAAAATTAAAATTAAAAATGAAATTTTGGGCACTCATTGTCATTGATAACATCTTATCAGGAAACAGGGTTTGAGAACAGACAACCTGTCTGACCAAAATTTATTAGGTGGGAATTTCTTCATCCTAATAAGCCTGGGAGCGCTACAGGAGGCCGGGGCTTATTTCATCCCTTCGGCTTCAACCGTAAAAGGCAGAACGCTTCCAAGGGGGTTGTTTATAGGCCTACCCTCAGAGCGCATTCTCTTTCTCAGGGATGTTTCTTGCTGAGAAAAAGAATTCAGCGATATTTCTCCTATTTGCATAAGAAAAGAGAAGAAATATGGCTCTGTTCCGTCCAGCTCACCGGTGGCCAGTTCAAGGTTATCTCCCTTGTTCCCTGAACATCGCTGTTATCCTGTTCTTTTTTCAAGATGCCCAGATTTCATATTGTTCAAACACACATGCTCCACAAACAATTTGTGCAGTTAAGGCAATCATCACAGGGTTCTGAGGTGACATATATCCTCCTCAGCTTACAAAGAAGATGATGGAATTAAGAGATTAAAATAAAGACAGACATAAGAAATTATAAAAGTATTAACTTGGAAGAACTAATAAATGTCCATGAAATCTTCATATTTTATGTTTTTCTGCCGTGGCTTCAGCCATTCCCTGCATTCAAGGTCCCTGACTTCCCGCAACATTCTCTCTCCCTTTTCCTCTATATAAATGTGCCATGGCGATGAAGGATTGTTCATTGTCTCGATTTGACGCAGGATTCTTCGACTGGTCCGGCACACTAAAAACAAGCCGATTAAACAGAGACACATAATTCCAAAATTTACTGCAGTAGAGTTCCCAATAGACTTAATCCAAGTCGTTGGGTTTAATCCATAAAGATTTTTTGCCACTTGATCTAACGCCTCAGCTCCAGGCACAATATTTAAGTGACTTTGAGAGGCTTCAAAAATTTGTTCTTTTAATTTAGAAATGTCTAAAGTGAGATTATCTTCTCTTCTTTCCATGTGATAAGTAATCTGCTGGTGGGACTGACAGTAGGTACTTCTACCAACCAATTTTGAATAGCAGGCATTAAACATCCTGGTGCTCTCCCTAGGCAAATAGGAGGATAACGTTACCCAGTGGAAATATTTATCATCATTCCTTCTTCCTCCAGTTTGGCAGGGCAACGATCATCTGTGGGACCAGGTACCCACACACTATTATTAACGTATGCTTCAATAGGATTATCCATCCATGTGACTGCCCCAATTAAGGGTGGGAAAGGCACATAGGCCCAGTAGGTATAATTAGCTGCAGCTGCTCCTGCAGGCATGGGGAGACTTACCACCGTTGATACAATCATTAGAGCTGCAAGCAGCATTTTTTTCTGGGGTTTGTGTCACCTTTGTGCTAGCTAGGCTTTTTCCAGCTAACGGTGTCAGCTTCTTTAACTGTGCCCAGGTCGGCAGCTCCGCCTTCTTGGTGCGTGGTGACTTCATCTGTTCTTCTGATATCACCACTTGGTTCATCATGCGAGTCAATGGCGCTCGATTGGGTGTTTCCGTCTCCGTGGAGGTGCTTTTCTTTGCATCTCCGATGGGTTCATTGTAGAACTTTAAATGTCTAGTGGGTATCCAAACAGGAAACTGATTTTCTCCTGGTGAAACACAAGCAAAACCTCTTCCCCAGTTATCACCTTCCCTATTTCCCATGTCTTATTTTTGTTGTCTTTCCACCAAATCAGTTTTCCTTCATGTGGATTGTTCTTTTTACCAGTAAGATGTTGTTCTGCGGAAGTAGTAGTCTGATTTCTACAAATGTTTAAAAAACTTAAAATATAGAGTGCTAGATTAAGCTGCATCTGAGGAGTGGTACACTCCTTACTGTCTCCCCCTTCTTTTTGTTTAACTGAGTTTTGAGTGTTCTATTAGGTCTTTCAACTATGGCCTGTCCTTGGGAATTACAAGGAATTCCTGTTGTATGTGTAATATTCCACTGATTTAAGAATTTTTGGAAAGCTTTAATATAATAACCTGGTCTGTTGTCAGTTTTAATTATTTTTGGAACTCCCATTACAGCAAAACAAGATAAATATTTTTTAACATGGGAAGTACTTTCTTTTGTCTGGCAGGTTGCCCATATGAAATGTGAATAAGTATCAAGTGTTACATGAACATATGATAATTTTCCGAATGAAGGTACATGTGTAACATCCATTTGCCATAATGCATTAGGACACAGACCTCTGGGATTAACTCCTGCCTCTTGAGTGGGCAGGTGTAGTACTTGACACTGGGTGCAACGTTGTACAATACCTTTTGCCTGTTTCCATGTGACATCAAATTTGTTTTTTAATCCTGCTGAAATTACATGAGTCAAAACATGAAGTTCTTGTGCTTTTATGAATGCAGAGGATACCAGTAAGTCAGCTTGTTCATTTGCTTTAGTTAAAGGTCCTGGTAAATTAGTGTGTGCTCGAATATGAATAATATAAAATGGGAAATTCCTTTTTCTTAGTTTGTTATAACAAATTGAACAACTGGTTTAACTGATCATCCATGCTGTATTTAATTAGAGCTGTCTCAATATCCCTTGTAGCCTGTACTACATATGCAGAATCTGATATAATATTAACAGGTTGATTAAAATCTTGTAACACTGTAATGACTGCAACCGACTCTGCCCTTTGAGCCGATTGATATTGAGTTTTGATTACTCGCTCTTTTGACCCTGTGTAAGCTGCTTTTCCATTGCTGGAACCATCAGTAAATACTGTCAGAGCATTTTCTAAAGGTTCATGTCTGGTAATTTTAGGTAAAATCCAAGTAGTCAATTTTAAAAACTGGAATATTTTTGTTTTTGGGTAATGATTATCAATGATTCCCACAAAATTGGCAAGGCCAATCTGCCATGCACCACAATTGATAAAGGCTTGTCTAACTTGTTCCTTGGTTAAAGGAACAACTATTTTGTCTGGGTCATTACCACACAATTTTATTATTTGTAATCTTGCCTGACCAATTAATGTAGCTATTTGATCCAAGTACAATGTAAAAGTCTCAATTGTACTGTGAGGAAGGAATGACCACTCTACAAGATCAGTATTTTGAATGATGATGCCTGTTGGAGAATGTGTACTAGCAAAAATTAAAAGTTGAGTGGGGCTAAGGGATCTATTCTACTTATTTGCGCTGACTGAATTTTTTCTTCCACTAATTTAATTTCTTTTGTTGCCTCTGGGGTTAATATTCTTTTACTATTTAAGTCTGGCTCTCCTCTTAGGATAGAGAACAAATTTGACATGGCATAAGTAGGAATGCCTAGGCTTGGCCGAATCCAATTAATATCACCTAACAATTTTTGAAAGTCATTTAATGTTTTTAGTGTATCTTTTCTTATTTCTATTTTTTGTGGCTTCATTTTTCTGTTTTCTCTCTGCATCCCTAAATAATGAAAAGGAGTAGAGGTTTGGATCTTATCAGAAGCTATTGTTAGTCCTTCACTGGAAACCTCTGCTTGCAGAAATGTGTAACAGTCAATTAATTTGTCTCTTGTTTCTGCAGCACATAAAATATCATCAATATAGTGAATAATATAACAATCTGAAAATTTACCTCTAACTGGTTGAAGGACTTGACCTACAAAAGTTTGACAAATAGTTGGAATATTAAGCAATCCCTGAGGTAATACTTTCCACTGAAACCTGGTGGCTGATCCTTTATTATTTATGGCTGGTATAGTAAAGGCAAATTTTTCACAATCTTGCTCTGCCAGAGGAATGGTAAAAAAACAATCCTTAAGATCAATTATAATTAAAGGCCAGTCTTTCGGGATCATGGCTGGAGAGGGCAATCCGGGTTGAAGAGGCCCCATGGGTTTAATTACAGCATTTACTGCTCTTAAGTCCATTAACATATGCCATTTGCCTGATTTTTTCTGAATTACAAATACAGGAGAATTCCAGGGTGAGAATGAAGGCTCAATGTGTCCCTTTTCTAATTGTTCCTTTGCTAATAAATGTAAAGCCTCCAGTTTTTGCTTAGCTGGCGGCCACTGATTTACTCATACCGGTTTTTCTGTTTTCCAAGTTAATGGAATGGGTTCAGGAGGCTCTACAGTGGCCGCCCTTAAAAATGATACCCTATTCCTTTTCTTTCTTAATTTTTCTCAGTCTCAATTGGGACTTTAATGCCATTTTCATTTTTTCCTAATCCCTTTCCTGGTATATATCCCATCTTAATCATGAGTTTTTGACTCGTGGAGCTGTATAATGGAGCGGGCATAATGATTTCTGCATCCCATTGTTGTAATAAATCTCGACCCCATAGATGAATAGGAATTGAAGTAATCATTGGCTGAACAGTACTTTCTTGATTATCTGGTCCTAAACAATGTAAAATCATGTACTTTCATACACTTCTGAAGCTGTGCCTACGCCGACAAGTCTTCTAACAGCCTTTTGTTTAGGCCAATTTTTGGCCACTAATTTAAAGCAATGCCAGAGATATCTGCTCCAGTGTCTACCAACCCTTCAAACTGTTTTCCTTGAATAATGGCCTTACACACGGGTATGCTCTCAGAGACCAGACTTACCCAATATGCAGCCTTTCCTGCCGGATCAGTGCTTCCGAACCCTCCTGTTCTTTTTATCTCACTCTTTCCAACTTTAATATAAGGTAGGAGTAATAATTGAGCAATCTTGTCTCCTGGCCTGGCACTCCAAGGAATTGAGGAACAAATAACCAATTGAATTTTGCCTTTATAGTCTGAATCAACCACACCAGTATGAATTTGAACTCCCTTTAGATTTAAACTTGATCTTCCTAAGATTAGTCCTACAGCCCCCTCAGGCAATGGGCCATATACCCCTGTGGGAATTTTTTGTGGAGGCTCCCCTGGAAGCAAAGACTGCTTGTATGGTGCATACATCTACTGCTGCACTGCCTCTTGTGGCGGGGGATAATTGCTGTATTGTGATAACTGGCTTATTCCCTGAGACACTTGTGACAGTGGGGGTTGTTGTTCCTGAAAACCCTGAGGAACAAAGGGCTGAATTTGGAATGCCCCAGTTTGTTGCGGGGCCTGAGGCTGGCCCCTCCTCTCATTTCCTGACACTGGTTGCCCATTTTTATCAAATTTAGAACGACATTGATTACCCCAATGTTTTCCCTTTTTACATCTTGGACATAGGCCAGGTGGCTCTTTATCTGTTGTTGTAGTAGCTTCAGTAGTTACATTTTGCTTACTTGAGACTAGGCAATTCTTTTTTAGATGACCAATTTGACCACAATTATAACATTTTTCCCCAAATGTTCTAACTTGTCCTCCTAAAGCAACTCCTGTGATTGCTTGAGCCATAAGCATAGCTTTATGCATAGCTCCTCCAATTCCATTGCAGGCTTTAACGTACTCTGAGATTACATCTGATCCTGCGGGAACCCTTCCTTTTAATGGCTTAATGGCTGATTGACAATCAAGATTGGTGTTTTCATATGCCATCAACTCCACTATGACCTTACGGACATTTTCATTGGTAATTGACTTTTGAGTAGCATCTTGAAGTCTTGCTACAAAATCAGGGTAGGGCTCTTTAGAGCCTTGTCTTATTGTATTAAAGGAGGGGCAGGTGGTTCCTGTGTCTTGGATTTTCTCCCAGGCCCTAAGGCAGATAGCCCTGATTTGCTCAATGGCCTCATTTGGCATTATTACTTGTTGGTCAACAGTGCTCCAATTTTGACCTATTCCTAATAGTTGATCTGCATCTATGTTAATTGGAGGATTGGCAGTCCTATTTCTTTGGACCTGTACTTGTGCCTCATCAATCCACCAAGTCTTAAATTGTAAAAACTGAAAGGGTGAGAGTGATGATTTTGCCAGAATCTCCCAATCATAAGGAATGAGTCTATGTCCATGAGCAATGGAATCAAATAATGTTCTCATGTAAGGAGAGTTGGGTCCATACTGTTTTACTCCTTCTTTCATTTCTTTTAGCATTTTTATAGAAAAAGACTGATATCTGGCTTCAGCTATGGGAGGCTCTCCCTCTTGGACCCCTTCTCCAGGTGGTCTTGCTTCTAATATTACTGGGAATTGCCATGCCTCAATATCTCCTTGTTTTCTTGCCTCATCAATAATTTTATGTACTGCACTACCCTGTGTACTAGGCGGTGCTGTAGGATTAAGTCTCATGGTGGGCGGCTGAGGATATGGCACCCTGCCCTGTGGCAGTGGAAATGTTCCTGGTTGTCCATACGGATTTTCTGGGGGCTGCCGATACTGCAGCTCGGCTGGCAACCAGTATTGATAGACTACTGGCGGCTGGGATTTATTTTCTACCGGCTGATATTGTGGACACTGTATTTGGATTGGCATTGCCATGCCAGAGACTCTTTTTCTATTTGATCTTCTTTTGGAGTTTGTACTTGTTTAACCTGCATTTGAGGTTGTAAAGTTACAGGCATCTGAGGTGCTGTAAGAGGAGTTGGCCATCGTGGTTTAGATTCTGATGGCTCTGCTAATTCTGGACTCTTTTCTTCTAATTTTAACGTTTCAGGATATACTACCTCCTGTAATTGATTATCATAAACATTTTGCATTGACCGAGCCATTACCAGCTCTGCTACACATTTACAGTGTGAACTTTCCTTTCCTTTCCAGGATTCTATCCCTGCCTCTTTTTCACAATCTACTGCACAGCTTTTAGCGACATCAGAAATTGGAACGCTATCTTCTTCTGTTTGCAATGGTTCTAAAGCTACTTTAATAATGACTCAATCATTCCATACTGTAAGTAGGATGATTTTACCTTCCCTACTTGCTTGTTTTAATTCTTTGCCAATTTTTTCCCAGTCTTTTAGATCTAAAGTTCCCTGTTCTGGAAACCATGGACAAAACTGTTCTATTGTTTGAAATAGCATAATTAGATTTTTGGTAGAGACTTTAACTCCCCCTCTTTTTAAGAGAATTTTAATAAAGCTGTGATAAGAGGCATATTTACTTTCAGTTTGCCCCATTGTTACCCTAGGTTCTTCCGAGTGCACAAGCTTATCGCAAGGCTGACTGTAGACGTACTCGGGAGTCTCTCATCGACTTGTCCTCATACACTTGACCACGCTCTGGTGTACCTTCACCTTAGAGAAAAGCTTCCACGTTGGTCACCAGATGAAGGGGTGGCCTGCCCCTCCACACCTGTGGGTGTTTCTCGTTAGGTGGAACAAGAGACTTGAGAAAAGAAATGAGACACAGAGACAAAGTATAGAGAAAGAAAAAGTGGGCCCAGGGGACTGGCGCTCAGCTTAGAGAGGACCCACACTGGCACCGGTCTCTGAGTTCCCTTAGTATTTATTGATAATTATCTTTACCATCTTAAAGATAAGGGAGTGGCAGGACAATAGGATCATTGTAGGGAGGAAATCAGCAGTAAGACGTATGAACAAAAATCTCTGTGACATGAATAAGTTTAAAGGAAAATGCTGTGCCTTGAGATGCATATGCAAACATCTCCATAAACCTTTTAGCAGCATTGTTTCAGCCTATCACATGGGGATAAACCTTGGACAATACCTAGCTTTTCTAGGCAGAGGTCTCTGCGACTTTGGCCATGTACGTGTCCCTGGGCAGTTGAAATTAAGAGAATAGTGATGACTTTTAACCAGCAAGCTGTCTTCAGGCACTTATTTAACAAAGACACATCCTGCACAGCCCAAAATCCATTAAACCTTGAGTCACCGCAGCACGTGTCTCTTGCACGGACAAAGTTGGGGGTAGGGTCACAGATTAACAGCATCTCAAATACAGAACAAAATGGAGTCTCTTATGTCTACTTCTTTCTATATAGACACAGTAACAAGCTGATCTCTCTTTCTTTTCCCCACAGAAGTGTTAGTTTTTTATTTGTTCAATCATTTGGAAATGTAAAATCCATTCTTGATTCGCAGGCCACGAGAGCAGGCAGGGACAGGCTGCCCCTTGCCGACCTCTGGAATGAGCTTAGAGAAGGAAATGACAGGCTGGGCCAGCGCAGCCTCCTCACAGCGAATTCGCTGCAGGAGGGTCCTTCTTAGCAACCACTTCTCATCCTTCATCTTGGCTTCAAATGCAGTTCAGGTGGAGAAAGAGAGAACAGAACTGGCCTCAGCAACAAGAAGGAAGGAGACGCAGGGTCAAGCAGCCCTGTGGACCGATCACACTCAACATTCACACCAAGCGGAGCACAGGCAGGACCAGCCCAGGGGGGCCGAAGTGGAGGCTCTCTGGGGTGGGGGAACTCTGGGTGGGCAAGATTCACAACCTAAAACTCATATAGAAGTTCTACACAGCAGTAGTTACAGAAAACACACACTAAGAAAAGGCCAAAATAAAAATAGGACAGCCACCTTTGACCGCACCTTATCCCTCAGGAACCCACCTTCAAGCCCTGGCAGATGAAGACTCACTTCCTGATGCACTTCCCGGTGAATTATGTGGGCGAATGCATCCAAACTGTCCCCTACACGGACCCAGATCTTGCCAGGTAGGAGAGTGGAGGTCAGGATCTCTCAGGCCTGAGCCTTACAGAAGCAGCTTGTCAAGCCTGTTCGAGTTCACAGGGCATGTTTTAGCACAGGAAGAGTCTGCACTGACTCTGAGTGTTGGACCTGGGGCTTTGTGAGTCTACGAGCAGCCCTCTTTAAACAGCAGAGTCTTTATGAACAAAGGCCCTAACCACAAACTCCTTTCAAAATGCCCCATGTACTCCCCTCATCTCTAGGTGGAAATTGAATGAATTTAGGTTGAGACCTCTGATAAACATGGTAGATTAATCCTTCGTGAGGACAGATGCATGGAACGACAGCAAAGGTAGATCAAGACACAAAGCCACAAGGGAGAGTGGGAGGTGACCCAGGCAGCCATGGGGGCTGCAGGAGAACCTCATGAGCCAGACTGTGGGTGGGTGGGTGGGGGGTGCCTGACCCGGGGCCACAGAGGGACAGGGCAGTGGGGAGAAACCAGGTGGTCCTGCAGAGCCCTGCAGATGGCAGGGCTGGAGGCTGCCTCACAGTCCCTCTGAGGAGTTTGCCTCCCCTGTCTCCCCACCAAGTCAGAAGCTCAGGGAAGGAGGCCCGGGGTTGAGCGGCCGAAGCCACGGCCGAGAGTGAGGGTCAGGCCTGTTCCCAAAGTGGCGTGGGGCGAGGGAGTTTGCAGCCTACGAACTGGCCCTCCAGCCCTTTCTTCCAAAGTGTGGCTGCCCCTCGGCTGTGTTCATCCCATCTGTGGAAACTGGCCAGACCAGGAGGACAGACTCACAGACATACACTTTTGGGGACCTGTCAGTTGGGTGTGGATGACACAGATCTGTGCAAAAATGTTATATCCCGGAAATTCACTTCCTGTATCCTTGTCCCAGGCAGCTACCCCCATGAGGGACTAAACCAAGGAGGAGACCCCCAGGGTCTGGCTCCAACCTCACTGGTCCCAACTGATGGTGCCCCAGCCACCCGAGTGGTAGAGAGGGGAAGGCAGGCTTAGGCCTGGGCAGTCTATCCTGATAGGAGAAGGTGCCGGGCCTCCAGGGTGTACGTGTGTCACAGTGGGACCACAGATGGGGAGGTGTGTAGCCAGGTGGGAGGAAATGTGGGGCTGCAGTGGGGGCCCAGAAAGAGCTCTTCTGTAGAAAAGAGGTGTGTGGTCAGCTGTTTTGTTCATTAATTTCCATATTTGTAGGAGATAAACAGATCTGTCTGCTGTGCCAGCAGAAGAGTGGTCTGTTTCCACCATCCAATAGGAAAATGCAGACAGAAAACGCTAAAAATGTGGAGGTTTCCCCTGGGCCAGGGGGAGTCTAGATCTTTTTTTCCTTGTTTTTTGTATTTTATAATCTTTCAACAGTGAGCATGTGTTTTTAATATACAAGTAATAGAAATTTCTCAAGGAGGAGGATGCATGGATGGATTGAAGGCCATCCCTGCTGGTTCTTGTAGAGGCTCCGTCCCCCAGGGTCTGGCTCCAACCTCGCTGGTCCCAACTGATGACGTCCCAGCCACCCGAGTGGCACTGGGTTTCTCCTGGAGGGCCCACACGAGATGGTCATGACTTCTCCCAGCACAGCCCCTGGGAACATGCCCACTCCTTCCTTGATTTCCCACCTGGCCTATTTGACTCCCTTCATCTGCTTTGGGAAATGGCCCATCTGTGGAAGTGGTGACCCGGGGCTGATCTCGCCACGGGCGCCTTTAAGGAGCCTGTGTCTTTGCTGCAGACGCTACCATCATTGTCTGCCCTGCCTTCTGTCGGAGGAGGATGTGTTCTGGAATCATCTAGAATGTGATGTCACCATTTGCAGTGGAAGGCAGATGAAATCAGCCCCGTTCCTGGAAATGTGATGTATCGGAGAGTGTGTGTTTACTTAAGGGATTTCTATAAAACTCAAAGAGTTTGACTTCAGTTTCCTTTTTTTTTTTTTTGGTATCCTGATGTGAGACATTTAAATATTCATTTGCACATTTGCCTTTACAATAGAAATAACATCTTTCTACTTCACCAGATTTAAAAAATGCCACATATGCATTGGAACAAGTTAAGCAGTGTGGTGCTGGAAGTGTTAGATTCCCTCCCCACCACCACTGCTTTCAACCATGTAATCCAAGACAACTGCTTGAAAATTGTGCTTCCTTGTGCTTTTTAGTTTTTGTTAATTAAAAAGAAAATCTCATGCCTGTAAGCCCAGCACTTTGAAGGCAGGAGGATCACTTGAAGCCAGGTGTTTAAGACCAGCCTGGGCAACGGAACTAGACCCTGCCTCTACAGAAATTGTAAAAATAGGCGTGGTGGCACGCATCTGTAGGCCCAGCTACTCAGGAGACTGGTGGGAGGATCCCTTGAGCACAGGAGTTCAAGGCTGCAGTGAGCTGTGATTGCCCTTATGCACTCCAGCCTGGCGACAGAGCAAGATCCTGTCTCTTAAAAAACAAGACCAAAAAAATGGGACCATAATTTATGTGGCATTATTGTACAACTTGATTTTATTTTCATTTTCACTGAATCCAATAATTACTTCATTGTCTATGTTTTTTTATCAGCCATGGTGTTTTAAACTTGCATTTTTTAATCATTAATTTCAGTCTTAAAATCCTTGCATGTTTGATGACTGCTAAATTCCTACATACAGAAATTCGAGAAAAAGGTGGCGCTTACAGTGGAGGCGCAAAACTCAGCCACAGTGGGGTTTTCACCCTTTACTCTTACAGGTGAGCTTTGCTCTAGTTCACACATTGGGACACACACTGTGTTTTAGTCTCCTACTCATGATTATCAGTGTCATTTTCTTCTACTGCAGTGAACTTTAGACAAAAGTTGTTCTATGTGCTGCTTTTCACTTCTCGAGCACTTAGCCACACCCAGCAATGTCCTTTCTGGTGCAAGGATTGGGGCCAGCAGCGTAAACGGGAAGCATTCTGTCTTTAGTAAACCCTGGCTTAAGCCAGCATATTTTGGCAAAACACGGTAGTGCCTCCATCCATGGTTTTGCCTTCCACGGTTTATTACCCAGTCACCCTTGGTCTGAAAATATTAAATGGAGAATTCCAGATATAAACACTTCCAAAGTTTTAAATTGTACACCATTCTTCTAAGCAGTGGGATGAAAGCTGACACTGTCTACGGTACCTGCCTGTTGGTCACTCAGTAGCCATCTAGGTCATCAGATACGCTGTGGGTGTCCAAGAGCTTCTGTTCACAGAACGCTTGTTTTACTTAGCATAACTTTTATTACAGTATAATTGTTGTATTTTGTTAATATCTTGCTGCACCTAATCTATAGACTTTTTCATAGGCATAGGAGAAAAACACAGTATCCATAGTGGCTGTCTGAGGTTGCAACCCTGCTCTGGGGGACCTGGGACACAGGCCCCAGGTGAGGGGCGCGATATAGCCTGAGAACATTCTTAGCTCATTTCATTTGGAGGTGCCTGATGTGGATGCAACTGTTAGCTTTCATAAACATAACACCGTTATTCTAAAATAATAAATTCTTGATTGTGTATGGCTTTGCTGCCCAAGAGAACCTGTATTCTGACACTTTTTAAGAAGGAGTTGGCCAGGCATGGCGGCAAGTGCCTGTGGTCCTAGCTACAGGAGGCTAAGGCGGGAGGATCCCTTGAGCCTAGGGAGGTTGAAGCTGCAGTCAGCAGATTGTGCCACCACACGCCAGCCTGGGCGAATGAGAGCCTGGCTCGTGGATGCAGAGATAGATTAGGTAGGTAGGTAGGTAAGCAGGCACGTAGGTAGAGAAGTCGGTAGCCGTTGCCACCCTGCTGAGTTCTCCCATTTGCTGTGCTGGAAGCCACTCTTCTAGACAAGGATGGGGAAGCAGCTCACAACCCCTCTGCAGCTGAGTCAGGGTGGAGGGAGGGCTGGGCTCTTTCCATTTACACAAAGGGAAGTCTGGATCAGCCCCCTCAGACTGATTCCTGTACTGCCCTGGGTGTGTCCTTAAGGGAGATTAAAGGAAAACCTTTGTTTGCTTGATTTTTCCATGTGAGTCTTCTGTAATTTCCTCGTAATCTTGACCTGCCCCCACCCTCCACATCTTTCCTCTCCTGATGTCACAGAGAGGTGGATTTAAATCATCTGGGGAGGACTTTATGCAGACAGACCCTGTCTAAGAGGGAGAACGTGTTGAAAGTCTTATGTGATCGGATTTAAACTTCCACTGAGAGTAATTGAGCAATTTGTCAGGGGGCTGTTTGGACTAGATCAGATGTAAAATAGAGCTGTTAACCCATAGAAGATGTTGAACTGTTAAGTCACAGGTTTGTCATAAACTTGTCCTTTGGTAAAATGCTTGCCTATTTATTTCTCTGGGTTTCCTAGGGACCCAAAAACAATAGAGACACTCCAATCTTTTGGGAAGGTTTACTGGGCAAAATCTGGAAAATTCACGCAGCAAGACATTGACGAAGGCAAACTTTGTCTTCTCAACCGTAGATGCTCCTGTCGCTCCTTCATACAAAGGTATTGTGAATGTAACAGTGAGAATCTCAGTCCACAGCCTCGCAGATGACATTGCTGTTTTCCGAGTTCCCTCATGCACAGGCAGGAGCACCAGCTTCTGGCGCCTCTGTCCTTGCCTGTGATACGATTTCCACGTCTGACACCCTAAATATTGGCCTTGGAAACACGCTTCCCGACATCTGGGCGAGAAGAGTGCATCCTGTCATTTCAGTTTTACTGACCTGAGGCCCAGTGGGGCCAACCCACGGCAGTGACTGGGCTCATTCGTGTGGAAGGATGACGTGACCACGGCCCAGGCCTGGCCACATTACACTGTAGAGCCACTTTTGCTCACAGCATTATCAGCCTCACGCGGTCCTGAATGCATCCACGCTGCAGAAGCAGGCCTTGGTAAGAGTCAGCGTGGCTCGTGGGAGCTAGAGGTCAGGGTGTGATCTCTGGGCTGTTAGACATGACCCTGTGGTTGAAACACGTATGTGAAGTAACAGTGAGATGCACCTGTCACCTCTGGGACACGAGGGCATAGCCCACTGTGCGAGCTCCTGGGTGGCAGCCCCCCTGTGCCTGTGGTTTGTCTTCTAGGAATGGACCACTTCTTGTACGGCCTCTCGGATGAGATGAAGCAGGCCCACAGGGAGCAGCTCTTCACCATCAGCCACAAGAAGCTCCTGGCCATGAGCGATAGGTGAGTGGGGAGTGGGGAGTGGGGAGCGGGGAGTGGGGGAGACAGCGTCCGGGATTGGAGACCTTAACGGCACTGAAGTAGAAGCCAGTCCTCACTGACCTCGCCTGCCTTCCTCTCAGGTACCTCGGCACTGGGAAGAGCACGCATGGCCTGGCCATACTCAGACCCGAGAATCCCAAAATCGCCAAGGACCCATCCTGGATCATCAGGTGAGCGGCCCTGGTGCCCCCAACTGTGCAGGAGCCCCTGAGACAATAGGCCTCTAGAGCTGAATATGAAAAGTCAGAAATGCTACTGCTTTTCCAAGAATATTATATCATTCTTAAAGTGTTGCCAACTGACTGGCAAGTCAATCTTAAGAGCGACCAGGAAGATGTCCATTGAAATAGTCATACACGAAATGCCAAAGATGCACCACGTAGAATTTTCACTTTCTACTGACTGAAAGGCTTGTTTTACCTCATTAGTTCTAGAATATTTAAGAATCTAAAAATAAAGGGCAACTCTGATTTAACCTCTGCTTGAGTCATTATCTTAAGTAGCATTTAGGGCTTTTACTAAAAAACAGAAGTAAAATGAAAAGGTACACAAAGGTGTCCCGTGTCTGCCTGTGCTGATTCATGAAACTCGATTACACCGAGGCCCTGTGGGAGCGTCCTCCTAACAGACGGAAGTTCAACGGGGCGGCCGGATGGAAGCAGTCCTGAGAAGCAGGTGGGCTGGGGTGAGTAAGCGCTCGCTTCGTCTTCACAGAGCCAGAAAGGAGAGCCACCACGCCAGCTCTTCTTGGCCGTTGGACTCTGATTTCCCAAACAGCTTGTTTTTGGGGTCTCCTCTCCCTCCACACAGCTCTCCACCGCCGTTTCTGAGGCACAGCTGTGGTCTCCTGCAACCTAGAGCTAAGAGGCAGAAACGCTGTCCCTACAGGAGGTGGGCCCACGAGGGCAGCAGGGCCGTCACGCCAGCACCCATGTCTACTCTGGCAAGAGTCATCAGAGAATTCCAAATTAGGTCCCAGCAAGGACCGTGGCTTGGACTGGACGAGAAACTGGCTATCAGATTTTTCAAACCCCCACCTTGGTGGTTTTAACATGCAGCTAGGATTGCAATCAAGAGGCCGAGTAGGTAAGATTCATGTGTTCTCTTTTACTTTCTAAGGAGAGCAGGAGCCTGGGGTCAAGGCCCAGGGTCCTGGCCTGCTGCTGTGGTTGGAAACTGACACATGGCAATAAACATGGCATTCCCCTTGGCCTGTGTAAACTACTGGCTTTGTTCTCCTTTTATGACTTGTGCATAGTTCAGTGATCCCTACTAAAAATATTTTTATAATCTTTGCCCACAAAAGTGCTGAGAAAACCATTAGTAGCCACCCATAGATTGAGGTTTTAATCTCCTACTTAAAAAACTAAAACGGAGGACTGTTGGAGTTGTAGGCAAACGTTTAATACACACAGCTGAAAGCATGAGACACAGTCCAGACAGCACGCACTGGAGCTGGTGGGGCACACGGTCGGTGACAGGTGCTTGCTTGTTAGGTATTAATGTCAATAAATACTTTCAGAAAGTGCTGATAAATAACTTAAGTGTTACAAAAACAGATGGTCCACAGTGAGTCCAGGTTGCAGGTACATGCAGGCAGGACTGGGTCAGACGCTCCAGGGCTGGGCTGCACGTGCTCTAGCTGGCCTGAGTCCGACACATCATAGTTGTCCATGTACTTGGCCAGGATCTTCATGAGGGGCCGCAGCTTGAGCCACCACTGTTCTTTGGGAATCCTGTGCCTGTGGAGGGATGGGGGGACAGCAGTGAGGCTGGGAGATGCCACGGCCAGCACAGTGAGCCGTCTTGGCAGAAACACGGGGTTTGTAGGGTCGGCTGAATCAACTAGATAATAAAGCCAATTTCAGGGTCAAATGAAACCATTGCTTTTATATTTCTAAAAATTCTTCCCAAAGACCTAGTGGTGGTTTCTTATTGTTGTTCTTTTGAGACAGAGTCTCGCTCTGTCCCCAGGCTGGAGAGCAGAGGTGCAGTCTCAGCTCACTGCAACCTCTGCCTCCCAGGTTCAGGCGATTTCTCCTGTCTCAGCCTCCTGAGTAGCTGGGACTACAGGTGTACACCACCACACCTGGCTAATTTTTGTATTTTTAGTAGAGATGGGGTTTCACCATGTGGGCCAGGCTGGTCTTGATCTCTTGACCTTGTGATCCACCCACCTAGGCCTCCCAAAGTGCTGGGATTATAGGTGTGAGCCGCCATGCCTGGCCAAGACCTAGTATTTTTTAACTGAGCTTCAGAAAATCTAGTTCCTCAAACCCCTGAATGAGTTGCCGAAAGCAACAGCAATGGCCATTCTCCTGTCCTGTACTCACGTTGGCTGGGTTTGCTAAGGCAATAAGACCCCAACTTACTCAAAATCCGTTTGCTTCTTCAGCTCTGCCACAGGTTGAAAAATAAGGTTTCTTTTGCTTATTCCCAGCACACAAACGGAATCATCGGTGGTAAATTTTTTTCCTATAAAAGATTTTAAAAAAGATTAACAACACCCTGTCACATGGGCAGGTGGGAGAGCAGAATCATGGGGCGAGATGAGAAGTGAGATTCCTGGCAACCATCCTGAACCTGGCCTGGAAGCCTGGGGGAGGCTGAGAATGGCCAAGAACGGCCGAGAACAGCTGAGAACAACTGCACAGTGTGGCCAGCGCCTGGCCTGGGCAGCTCTGCTCTTGTGGGATCGCCCTGATGGCTTCCTGGAAAGCAGCTTTTGTTTTTCCTCTCAGTGGAGAGAATTTTTCACTAAATAGTGGAATAGGGAAATTACCTTAAGAAATTGATGCCCACGAATACACACACAGAGGAGTGAGAAACATCCATAGCTAAATTAGCAAAAGAAAATCGATGTAGAAAGAATCAGTCAGTTCTTCAAAAAGACAAACCAATTGAAACTGTTCACATCACTGTTTTTTGTAGACTGTCATTCTTCTACGTTGCACATTGGCAGTGATAATGGTTTGCCCTAAAAAAGCACACACCTGGTATGACTGAAGAAAGCTGAGGGGGGTGGGGGCAAGAAAGATGCTGGCACAAACAGCCACTCAGGAATGAGTGGGGACCAGCCACATTGGAACAATTAACAATTGTATTATACAAAATGTCATGTTTTTTAAAAATTTTCAGTTTATCTAAAGATTTGTTAGAATATGTAACTTACAAAACTGATTTAAGGAAAAACATGCATAGTTCTACAAACATGAACAATTCATTCAGCAGCCAAATCTTCCTCAAAACTGGAAGTTCTGACAGATGGAGTTGCAAGGAGGTTGTCCTAACATACATCCAAAAAATAGAAGGCCCCACTTAAACTGTGAGGGAAACTGCGGGCTGATGCTCAAGATCTCCAGAGCAAAAAGCCTGCACAGAAGAACTTCAGGTTGAATCTAGCAGTGATAAAAGAGAACATGTTACCCACGCCCAAGCTGACCTTATCCCAGGAATCCAAGGTTGGTTAAATAGCAACGCTCAGAGACCAGCAGGAGTTAGAACATCACACGCAGCTCAGTACTGGACTGAAGAAGGGACCAGTATACCCTACTTCTCCCCGATAGGACAGCATTTTCACCAAGGCAGACGGCCTCCCTCCGCGGACCCCTTACCTCTGCCCCAGGCCTCCTTGAGTTTCGCAGTGATCCACTCCATAGCTCTGGCAGAGATTTTGGTTCCAAAGTTTCTATCAAATGGAGAGGGTGCCCCACCCTGTTGGTGGTTAGAGTCATATGAAATATCAGTTATACAGTAACACTTTGTTGTTAAATAGAAATGACGATTTCTATTTCACAGAATTCACGTTTTTATTTCTAGGTCTTTATGGATAGCTGGAACAGAAAAAAACACAATCTCTGTTTCCTGTAGCCTGAACTCAGCCTGTTAAGCAAAAGTGTCAAGTGTTCCCCCTGCCCAGTAACAAGAGGATTTTAATAAATGGAATGAGTCAACTAACAATCTCCAATATTTTAAAATCTTCAATCAGGATTTCATAAACTCATCTGGGGTGGGGATGGGTCGCAGCTTTAGGAATCTGATAACCGTTGTGGATTCTTTAACAAAATCACACATACGCCTCCTATTTCATCATCATTTCAGGGGATTCATCAGCTCTCTGGAATAAATTCACGGGCTCTGGTTTAAACGTATAAAGAATAGGAGGTGGTGAGGAAGGAGTGTGTGTGAGTTAGGAATGCTGGACCGCTGTGTCCCAGGCTTAGCTCATGACATGCGTGTGCCTGCATGCAGCTCATTCCAGGTCATTCTGATTTGGGGTGAGTGTCAAGTATATTACATGTCTGATAATCCATTTTAAATCTTAGGAAGCTCCAGTTTTTAACTCGATGAAGTGTTTAATTTGAATAAGCATTTCCAAGTAGTGGGGTTGTCACTGTTTTCATGAAAGCTGACAGTTCCCTTAAAATCCCCATTACTCAAACCTCACCAACAAAAGAATCCTAAAGCTGGTGATGTTTGGCATGACTTAAAAGTTTAGATGTTTTGGCTGGGCATGGTGGGGATCACGCCTGTAATCCCACCACTTTGGGAGGCTGAGGTGGGCGAATCACCTGAGGTCAGGAGTTTGAGACCAGCCTGGCCAACGCAGTGAAACTCCATCTCTACTGAAAATACAAAAATTAGTTTTGCATGGTGGTGGACACCTGTACTCCCATCTACTCAGAAGGCTGAGGCAGGACAATCTCTTGAACCTGGAAGAGGTGGAGGTTGCAGTGAGCCAAGATTGCGCCACTGCACTCCAGCCTGGGTAACAGAGCAAGACTCTGTCTCCAAAAAAAAAAAAGTCTCCCAGCTAACTGGGTGTATGCATATACTGCAGATCGTTCTGTTGTATAGTGACACACGCGACACATAATGTGACACAACAAACTGACACAGGATGTCGATTTCACCTAAGCCCAGCTAACAGGGAGTGATGAAATCTCGTGCTGTGTTGCTCTGTCCCACCCAGAATGCAAATCATCCCTGTGCCCTAAGTCTCCATGCTGTCTGTGCCTCCTGTCCCTGAGTCACTCAGTAGCCGCCTTGGTTATCAGATGGTTATCAGTACCCACCCCCTCATGTATACAGGGGGCAGGTACTATCCCCAGGTTCAGGCACCCACTGGAGACTTGGGACACATTCCCTGAGGCTAAGAGGGATGACTATTTCCTTCTTCCTTCATAAACATCAGGTGCTAATTAGAGAAATGATTTTAAGATATCTAAAAGAGTAAGACTATAAAGCAAAAATTTTAGTTGTCTAAATGCGGGCAAGTCTGTAGAGCAACACACCACGACTCTGTTCTGCAACTGCTCAGCGTATAGTGCACTCCAGCGGCAAAGAAATTACCACTCATCCAGCCCAAAGTCACAGAGCAGAATCTAAGAACCGCAGTGTTACGGTGACCATAAGATCAGCCCTGGTCTCTCACTCACCTGAGCACAAGGCCCCTCTGGATGGTAGTCTTCATTTTCTGCGTCAGGCGCTCCACATTGGACTGGAAAAGAGCATTTTGTTAATCAGACAATAAACTTCTGCTAAGCACCTACTGTGTGCCAGGTCCTGCAGGGCGGGAAGTGCCAACCACACATGGTGGTGAGCGTGGCCAAGGAGGCTGCAAGCTCTCACAGCTTGGGTCTCGGGGAGCCTCCCCAGGCGGCGAGAGCACGTCTGCAGCAATGAATGCTGAGCACAGGGCACTGATGTGAGCAGCCCTCACAGCGGCCACTAGAAACGCCTTCCGGAATCAACAGGGTCCCTCTGAAGATGATAATTCCGTGACTGGCCTAGTGCTCATTCATGGCTCTATTGCTCCTTATTTTCATGACGATGTTCTCTCGGCGCTCTCAGAGGAAAAGAGCGACCTGTGGCCTTTCAATGGAATCTCCTATGACGGCCTGATGAACAGTCTCTGATCAGAGAATTTTGTAAACTCTCATCGACACACAGATTTCTTAAGGAACAGATTGTCTTAGAAAAGGGTAACATCCTATATCAGATCATCTTGGGAGGATTACAAGAGGGAGGTAATTCTCTAATGACTCATCCTAAGAAAATGGAGATTTTTACATCTAATCAATCTGTCACTGGGCACGGTGGCAGAATTTCACAAAGTAGGAGCCTGGGCGCAGTCGCTCACGCCTGTAATCCCAGCTCTTTAGGAGGCCAAGGCGAGTAGATTGCCTGAGGTCAAGAGTTTGAGACCAGCCTGGCCAACATGGTGAAACCCCGTCTCTACTAAAAATACAAAAATTAGCCGGGCATGGTGGCAGGTGCTGTAATCCCACCTACTTGCGAGGCTGAGGCAGGAGAATCACTTGAAGCCAGGAGGCTGAAGTTGCAGTGAGCTGAGATTGTGCCACTGCACTCCAGCCTGGGTGACAGAGCAAGCGTCCATCTCAACAACAACAACAAAAAAATCATAATTTCTCTTCTGAAGCTCTTGCCAGGTTGAATGCTGGTGAGGCAGGATCTTTGGACAGATTTCTGAAATACGGTCATGAGTCACATAACAGGGGGATATGTTCTGAGAAATGCATTGCTAGGTGACTTGAGCCTTGTGCAAACATCCTACAGTGAACTCTCACAAACCCAGGAGGCAGGGCCTGCCACATATCTGTTGTTCCTGACTACAAACCTAAATGTCTGAGACTGTTGAATACTGCAGGCAATTGTGTATCTAAACATGTCTAGATGTAGAAAAGCACAGTTAAAAATATATATATATGTATATAACATATGTTTTTTAATATATATAATCTTTTATAAAAGATAAATAACAGTGCACCTGTTTGGGGCAGCTCCAATATCATCTTATGGGACCCACCGCTGACAGAAACATCATGATGAAGTGAATGACTCCACAAGTATTTAATTTGACATAGTGAAGAAATTCGTGATTCACATGTCACATAATTAGTGACAACGCCAAGGCCCTTTTTACTTGATCTACTTGGCCCAGAAACAAGTAACATCCTAACCTTTTAAAAGACAATGGTGCCGGGTACAGTGGCTCACGCCTGTAATCCCAGCACTTTGGAAGGCCAAGATGGGCAGATCACGAGGTCAGGAGTTCGAGACCAGCCTGACCAACAAGGTGAAACCCCATCTCTATTAAAAATACAAAAATTATCTGGGCATGGTGGCACGTGCCTGTAATCCCAACTACTCGGGAGTCTGAGGCAGGAGAATTGTTGGAACCTGGGAATCGGAGGTTGTAGCGAGCCGGGATCATGCCACTGCATTCCAACCTGGGTTGCAGAGCAATATATAACATTATATATTTATTTATATAACTAACTAAAGACAATTGTTCAAGTTGCATTTTATCTGCCAAGGCCTGTCATCCTGCATGGAGTTTAGTAACTGAACACTGCAGGGTCCAGGCCTGGATTCTGCTGTGCCATCCAAGCAGGGGCAGACCCCGGGCTCGGTGACACTCTTCCCTAAAAGAGCCACAGATGCCAAAAAACCACGGCCGTGTGTGTGTCAGTTTAGAGGCAGACACAGCATCAGAGGCCTCAAGATTTAAAAGAAGCTGCAGCAAGCTTCAGAGCCAGTTGCAGACGTGGGTGGTGATTGTTAGCGGAGGCGCTCAAATCGTTTGTGACAGAAGTGAGAAAACATTAACTACACAACAGACTACATCAAAAAAACAAGCTCATGTTTCACACAAGAGACTAGAAGGTGTCCTCAACCAGGCACATCTGCCTTCACCTGACACATGGGAGAGGCATCTGGGCAATGCAAAGGGCATCAAGCATGGCGTGTTCTGTAGTACCTGTCTCCATGCCCCCTCGAAAAGCAAACCACCCTAGATACGATGTTTCACTCCACAGCACCGAGTGGATCCAAAGGGGACGGTCCCCCTAGGCCAGCCCCCGTCACATACCTGCAGATCCCTGATGTCGAAGGGCTCTTCAAAAATGTATGCGGCATCGGCTCCGGCCGTGAGCCCCCCATGTTGGCCAGGTAGCCACGGTAGCCGCCCATGGACTTGATGAACACGCGCCGCTTGGTTCCGCTGGCGGACTGCTTGATGTGGTCGCAGGTCTGGTCACAGAGATCAGTCACTCCAGCCCAGGGCCAGGGTGCACCCACCATCCCAGAGCTCCCCGACGAGTAAGTGCAGCAAGGGCCCCCACCGCGCCTGAGCATGCGGTCCCAGCATCGCAGAGGTGAAGGGTGTGCAGCAGCCGGGATGTGCCCTTGGAGTGGGTGTGAACATGCCCCCAACACCCCCCCCCCACCGTGGCAGCCACCTGGAGATGACCTCAATGACCTGTGGTGGGGGCCTGGCCATCTGCCGCTCCCTTCTCCCAGGACTCATAAAAGGAGACTGAAAAGACGACCCCACAAGCCAGCTCACTCCACGCTGCTCTCTGTCCCTGCTGAAGCAGCTTTCACCAGACACGGACACCGTTAGGTGTGAGCTGAGAAGTTAGGGGGCTCTCACCTACCAGCTTAGTCCATGGGAACAGCTGTGATCTTCTATTTTCTTCCATTAAAGCTCCCTGTGATTTTAGATCTGTGGCCATCTTCCGTTCATCAGGTGAATGTTACGTTTATAGAAACTCTACTCAAAGGCAGACGGTGGTTCTTAGACCCAGGTGCCTGGGGAGTCTTTCGGATGCATAGGCATCAGGTCCCCAAGTGAAATGTCTGCCATCCGCCCTCCACGAGGACCCAAGCTCAGTGGGGAGAAAAGCAGCAGAGAAATGCATCGGCCACCTTCCCACCCACACACGAGTCCGGGCTGCAGCGCCCTCTCCTGGGACTCTGCAAAACCTCTGCCTGGGCCTCAGCTCCCATCCCGGCACCCTCCAATCTGTTCACACAGACTGGAGACCCATCTATAAAAAACATAAATCTGATCCAGTCATTCAAAACCCTTTGGCTCACTTCAAGTACACGTCAAGACTTTCTCGGGAATCCCTGGCCCCGCCTGCTTCTGATACCAGGTCCCGCTCTAGATCCAGCAACCTCAGGTCCTCCTGGGGCCTCTGGATATGCTGGCTGCTGTGTGCATTCAGGTACAGTGGTGGGCGGGAGAGCAGCCCCCAAAGGAATCCCGGTCCTAATGCCTGGAACCTGAGAACGTTCCCTCATGCGGTGATAAAGGAATCCTGAGGACTACCCAGGTGCGCCCTAAGTGCCACCACTTGCATCAGCAGATGAGGGGTGTAGAGGCCCTGGAGCAGGATGCTGCACACCTACATGGGAGGAGGCGGCACCAGGGAACAAGGCGGGCAAGGCCCGCAGCTCTGGGCACCTGAATGGGCCACGAGGGACTCTCCTGGAGCAAACACTGGCCTCAGTCCATGGCTCCTGCCTTCCAGAACTGTGTGACAGTGAGTATTATTTTCCAGCCCCAGGTGTGTGGTCAGGGTCACAGCAGCCACGGAACACACACAGGCACCTTCCTCAGCTCTGACCAGGAGGGAAATGTCATTTTCTCACAAAAATGCCGCCTGGTTTCTAATGGCAAAGTTCGTCTGTCAGGGGTTCTCGGGGCACCCCATGTCCTCTCTTCATAGAAATCACCCTGGAGTCTCTCCCTGCAGTTAGCTCGTGGTTATTTGACTTGCAGTCCTCACTAGGCTACAAATTCCATGAGGGCAGGAACTGTGGGCTGGACTTCCACCACTGCACCATCAGCAGGACCCGGCCAAGCACCCGCAGCAGGCGCTCAAGAAATGCTTGTCTCTGAATGACATAAGCACAGTATTCTCCAGCCAGCCAGCCATCCTGGTCAAGGGCTGATCCTGAAGGATTCCCTAACCGGCCTCCATGGGACTCAGCCAAGAGTAAAAGCATGAAGTGGGGGTGTGGACTTGAGACTGGGGGCCACACGAGAGTCTGTGCACCAAAGTTTAACACCCATTGGGAAATTTTCACTTGAGATCTTCGGATGAAATTTAAAAACACACTTTGTTGAATAAACACAGGCTTCATTAAACCATTCCAACCTATACTTTGTTTCTTTGGCAGATTCTTTTCCTCCCAAAATAATTGGTTGATGTGTTCAAAAGTGAACACGGGCTCTAGTTAGCGGGCCACTTTGCATTGTGTAGAAGCCGAGATGGGGAGAGAAACAGGCAATGGGAAGAATTCCCATCTTTGTGCTTAGGAAGGACAGAGGACAGAAGCCCGTCAAGGGTCCAAAGAGCCCACAACTGCCTTCTTGAAGGGCCAGTGCAGAATTCTGAGGGTGTCACTGTTCCACCTGTACTGGGTTCTCTCTCTAATTGCGATCTAAGACTTAGGATGTCGTAAGGCTTTAAGACTTGCCCTTTGTCTTAGAGAATCCCGGGCATGGGAAGGAAAATGTCGGTGGGGCATCAGGACCCCCAGAGCCACAAAGCCTTATGGGTTATTTTTCCAACTGAATCTCCCCCGCAGCCCACCCTGAGGTGGGGAATTACTGTCACTCATTCAAAGAATGACATCAACCACTTAATGACAAAAGAATTCTGCAGGTAAGCAGCTCTCCCAAGAGGCTGATTTGTGCCCGAGCGTGTCTGAGTTCTGGTCCCACCAGGCTGCTGCTGTGGGTGCGTGGAACAGCGCAGCGCTGACACCTGAGCCACGCCCCCGACCGTGTGCTCCTCTGAGTGTAAACACAGTGACAACTGGGACGGAAGAGTCCGCCTTTGCTGGAACTCAGATACAGCTTTCCTGAACTCTCTCATTACCTAGATGGCGTCTTAAACCTGAATTAGCTTCTAAAAATAGCAAGTCCCTCTGGCGGTGCCTCAGGCAATTAGTCAAAGTAGTACTGTCAAAAAGAAGGCTGATCCCAAGCGTGGCCCTGCCTGCCTGCAGTGTTTCAAGCCTGGACATCTAGAAACTGCTAAAGGAGAGCAAAGCCAGCGACGGCCGGACCCTAACGACATTCAGTGAAGAGGAGTCAAGCGCGGGGCCCAAGGAAGTCCATGGAACGAGCCGTTGCCAACCTCTGCAAAGCCAGTAGAGCACCAGGGAACACGATAGGGAGAAGCCCAGGAGAGAGATGGCCCTCAGCTCGAGTGGGAGGCACAGGAGGCTGCAGCTGACCTCACGGCCCCTCTGCTCCCTTCCCTGCACTGGAACTCAGTTCTGAAGGAAGAACCCGGAACAGAACTGCTGTTTTCCGAGGTTCTGTGCCAAGCTGAGCTAAGGAGTCTCCAACAGGGCTGGGAGTTTTCACTGCAAACTCTGGAGCTGGTTTGGACGTGAACATCTAAGGTAAAGGCCAGCGGCTGCTCTCCAGGAGGCACCAGGCGGCCAAGCCACTGATGTGACCCCATGTGTCAAGGGGGCCACTGTCCCATTTGCAGATGAGGACCCTCTCTGGGTCAGCTTATCAGGGACCGGAGGTGGCCACCATGCGGGTGTCAGCACCACGCCCATGACTGGCAGAATCCACTCCTTCCAAAGCACATGTTGGTGAAACTGCCTGCCCAGGAGGGCATGATCTCGGCTCTCTTCAGAACCTCTCATCTCACCAGGAAGGCTGTGGTTCCAGGCAGTGCCCCCCAGTGGGCACGCCTCTGTCCCAGAGCTCGTACGTACCAGGCACTCAAACCCCTTCCTGCAGGCTCCCACAGCTGACCCTGCGGCCTCGCTACTCAACGCAGGCTGGAGAGGCAGGCTCTAGAGAAATGGTGCTCACCACTCCCCTAGTCTAGCAGGGATAGAAACACGACCCCAAGGACTGGATATATCCTCTCACTTTTAATCAATAAAGACAGGTTCTTCCTAAGGCAGAGAAGCTAAAAAATTTACCCTGTTCTGGCCAGTGTGACTGACATAAAGCCAAGCTAGAAAAGGGTGAGGGGGAAATCTGGCTCATTCTTAACACAGAAGAAACACACTGCTAAAATAAATGAAAGAAAGCAATAGGAGGAAATGATGTTTCTTGCATTTGAAACATCAACTTGCTTTGTTCAAGAGGTTTAAGACACACGTAAGCCATGCTCCACACACACGGCCGGCCATTTCTGAAGTCAGTGTTTCTGGAACAAAAGCCTTGGCCTGCCCCAGTGAACATTCACACTGAGCACACTGTCACGAGGCTGCTTGGCCAGCCAGCAGGGGGCAGGAGAGAGCCGCAGGTGCCATGTGGGGTCCCTGCAAACTGGCCTCACTCCCTCAGTCAAGGGCCTTGCCTCTTGCCAATCCAGTGGCTTCCTCCAAGGGGAAGCGGCCTCTTCAGCTGCCACCGCACTGACTTCAGAAGGCTTAGCCAATGGGACAATAGATTCAACAGAGTTCCATGTTGTTAAGGAAAACTTCTGTTACCAGGCAACCTTAGTATCAGATTCAACGTAAAATAACCAACAAGATCGTTTCCAAACAAACATGCTAGTAGTGCCTTATCCTTCAATGCTGCTTAAACACGGAGAAGAATGAGGAAAAAAGAGCATGGCACTTACTTCTTAAAAAATAACACCTCTTCCAGGTTCCTTTTACCCATATCATAAAGACTTACAACTGGATTCCCTACAGGAAGGTGGAGTGGGGGTGGATCCCCACGCTGACCCAGCCTCCCCCCAGGTCAGTCACCCGCCCCTCACCGCGGGGTTCACAGCTCTCCAGACACTGTCACCTCAACAAAGAAAGGTGGCATCTCTGAGCTCTCTTCACAGGGAGCACCCAAACGGGAGCTAGAGAGACAGACACACCCACAACTGCTGTAAAATCCAGAAATGCAATACATATTTAAGGACTTCATTATTAGTTATTTAAAACTTGAAGAACAAAGTGAGCCTGCTTTTAACCTCTCTGCCACAATAACATCGTGTACGTCTGTCTTCTACCGTTTGTTCCTTCTCCAGCAGCTGCCGCCTGGCTGGCCGCCTGCAGAAGAGCCGCCTCCAGTACTCCTGCGAGGCCCTCGGTAAAAGCGTGAGCACCACGATCACATCTCAGGACGCTGCACACTTTAGGGTCGCCCACAGACCGCCATTGCCAATGCCTGGAAGGCACTGAACGGGCCCTCCTGCTCTTTGTAAATGTCACCTCTTGTAAGCTATGTTGTGTTGAAAATTTTTAACTGCAGTCCACACATACTTCTTTGTTTCTGTCTTGTTTTTATCCTAGAGGCATATTATTTTGGAAAATTAAGTTTTCAAGTGTGAAGGGTTTTCCGAAAATCGACTTCTAATCCTGGAAGGACCAAAAAAAAAAAAAAAAAAAAAAAAAAAAAACTGCCAGATGTGGTGCTCACCCCTGTAATGTCAGCAGTTTGGGAGGCCGAGGCGGGCAGATCACTTGAGCCCAGGAGTTTGAGACCAGCCTGGAAAACATGGCAAAACCCTGTCTCTACTAAAATTACAAAAAAAAAAAAAAAAAAAAAGGATTAGCTGGGCGTGGTGACATGTGTCTATTCCCAGCTACTCAGGAAGCTGAGATAGGAGGATCACCTGAGCCCAGGAGGTAAAGGCTGTAGTCAGCCAAGGTTTGCGTCACTGCACTCCAGTTTGGGCGACAGAGTGAGACCACTTCTCAAAAAAAAGCAAAAACTGTATAAATCAGTACAGAAGGGAAATGGCTGGGCACGGTGGTGCACGCCTGTAATCTCAGCATTTTGGGAGGTTGAGGTGGGCAGATCACACCTGAGGTCAGGAGTTTGAGACCAACCTGGCCAATATGGCAAAACCCCATCTCTAATAAAAACACAAAAATTAGCCCGGCATGGTAGTGGGTGCCTGTAATCCTAGCTACTCAGGAGGCTGAGACAGGAGAATCACTTCAACCCTGGAAGCAGAAGTTGCAGTGGGCCGAGATTGCACCACTGCATGCCAGCCTGGGCAACAAGAGAAAGAGTCTACTTCCAAAAATAAAAATAAAATAAAAATAAAATAAAAATAAAAAAAGAGAGCTAATGCTTTTCATTTAAGGGAAGGGAGAAGAACATTCAGTATTTACACATCTCGCGCACACATCTGCAGTGGTGCCCTGAAGTATTCAAAGATACACATTCCTACAAACATAGCTCAAAACCACTCACCAAGTTACATGCTAAAAGCACATGCATAGGAAGAATGCTACATTATATTTTTTAAGCATCTGTGTCCAATACTTTAGCATACTGTCAATTTTCTCTTCAGGTGCTGTATGCCTAAATTATTACATCTTTAGTCATTCATTTTAGAATTTATGACTTGCTTTAGACAAAAGAAATATATTTGAACATAAGCTACTAACTTAATGACTTAGGGGAAAATTACTAAATTAACTTAGAAGTTAAACTTTGCAAACTGAATTTGTTGGACCTCATGTAAGCTAGATCATCAGTTTTTTAAATTGTTGTGTGTTTCCCTTGAGGATGGAAGTCTCTTTTCTCTCATGCACTGTGCACACCACTGCAGCCCGCGTCTCTCGTCCACTGCACCACAGTGCGACCTGCAATTCACACTGTACCACGCCTTCCACACTTTACCTGAAAGTCACTAAGTATAACCAAGAAGGAAATTAAAAGCAGATAAATGACCTCCACCCCCAAATCTAGCATACAAATGTTAAACATTCATCCAAGTAAAACCAAAAACCCCTGTTAGCTCACGATTGTAACTGGTAGAGTTATGTGCATGGCAATTGAAAGTCTCAAGAAAAAGTTTATACAAAAAGACATCTGCAAACATCGACAGTGCAGAGAGGACTTCACTCTGCATCCAGCCTGTCCTGGAAGCCACGGCCAAATGCCAGGTTGTATAGATCCGAAAAGCAGAAAAAAAAAACACAAGTGTTGAAATGTGTAGAGTCTTAGCAATGTACAACTTCGATGTAGGATGTGCAGAAACCTTGAATTTCCAATCAGAAAACAGGAACATGAGCAAGTTCCCCAGCAGCGCCCGCCTTCTGCCTACGCCACGTTTAACAGGAATGCTGGCCACCTCCTGGGGGAGAGGCTTCCTGGTCACATTGGCTCTGGCAGCCGCACAGCTGGCCCTGCCACAAACACCTGTCTAATACTGAAGAACCACCCGCTCCCTGGGCTTTGCTCACTCTAGCCGAGAGAGCGTATTTACAGAGTATATTATCAACTGAGTCCTCGTTCAATGCATCAAGCTTGTTGAAGGAAGGGCAACCCCATTCCTGGCCCAATTAAGTGAACTGAGCAGAGCAAATGGCCCCAGTTGGATGGCACTCAGTCACGACAGCAGCGGCCACTATTCACAGGGCACTGGCTTCGTGCCTGGAACAGTTCCAAGCATCTTCTTTCTGTCCGAGGAATGTGCACTGCAACCCTGTGGGGCCATTTGCAACGTCCACCAGAGTTCTGAGGCAGCCAAGTCCAGGCTGTCTGTGGGCCTCCCCGTGTGGCCGTTCACATCCCCTGCAGACCAGACCTCACTGCAGGGACCGCAGGGACCGTGGGTTCCAGGGCTGCCTTGAGGCACATGCCCCCTTCGCCACCTCTTCCTGGCCCCTGACACCAACCCTTACCACTGCTGCCAACACTTTATTTTCTCATGGCTCCTGAGGGGCCTGTTCTTTCTGCCCTTCCCTGCTCTTGGCTTGGAGGACGCCCACATCAACGCCAACGCTCACCTATCCCTACTCCCGCGTCCGGCTTGGAGGACGCCCACATCAACGCCAACGCTCACCTATCCCTACTCCCGCGTCCGGCTTGGAGGACGCCCACATCAACGCCAACACTCACGTAATCACCACCCCTTCCATGGGACTTCATGCCTAGGAGTCTCAGTATCAGAAAGTCAGATTCCTGTGCTTGTTGGAGAATTTCTTCCCATCATGGAAGTGAAGGAGATACAATTCTAGGTGCCTGCAATAACCTCATTTCCACAGCTAAGCAACTTCAGTAGTAGCACAAAACAAAAAAGTTTTTTTTTTTAACTTATTTTATACAAGCTAAATATAATTTAATTTTTACATCCACGTTCTCATCAGCTCCCACCTGGTGAGCAGGCGAATAGTAATTTTCAAAGAAACAAATTGTTCCATAATTTCAACACTTAGCATTATCACTATTAAGCAAGAATTATCCCAAAAATACACGATCGTGTTCTCACATTCAAAAACTGATTGTCACACAGTGAACTAGCACTTACTGCAAAGGAATGTTTCTTTTCAGGTTTCTGTTCTGGGGAAAAAAAAAGATTTCTGGCAAAGAGATAAACATTAATTATGTAACTATCCAAAATGCGTCCGAGAAAAATAATGTCATCCAATTAGTTCTTTAAAGTGTTACAAATGCAGCTCAGTTTTAATAGTAATTCATCCATAATTATCAAAAGAATCTTTAAAAATCTTAATACTGAAAGAATAACCATAAATGGATACAAAACACAAAGCAGAAGAGTTAACATTTGGGGTAGGTTTTGGCCCATATTTTTAACATATGCATAGTTACTTCCTTAGCTGAAGTATATCCCTCTCCTCCTAGGCTCTTCAAGCCTGATTTTCAAACATAGACTGGCTTTTGGTTCATGAAGGCAGCTTTAGAAGATGTCAGGATCGGGCCGGGCGCAGTGGCTCAAGCCTGCAATCCCAGAATTTTAGGAGGCCAAGGTGGGCCGATCACTTGAGGTAAGGAGTTCGAGACCAGCCTGGCCAATATGGCAAAATCCTGCCTATATTAAACATTTTTGTAATTAACCAAGCGTGGTGGCACACACCTATAATCCCAGCTACTCAGGAGGCTGAGGCAGAGAGAACTGCTTGAACCCAGAAAGCGGAGGTTGCAGTGAGCCAAGATGGCACCACTGCACTGCAGCCTGGGCGACAAAGTGAGACTGTCTCAAACAAGATCTTAGTCCTCAGAAAAGGCTGTGAGCATCCCTGGCCCCAGCCAACCCAAGCAATCACATGGTAATGGTTATCATCTGATTTTGACACAAAGTTCTATTATCCTCTCTAAACACAATGGTAAACAGTTGCCATCAGCCCACAGAAACTCCCAGGACCCAGTAACACTGGACTAGCAAGATTAATGGGACACGTACGCAGGGTTCAGCTGCAGAAAGTGATGGCACCAAGAATGGTGTGTGCTCAAACCAGTCCCCACCCAGCCAAGCCCCTTCTCCTTTTCCCCACTGGATTCATCAAATCAAATCTCGCTGTCCTTGGCAAACATACCATTAATTTATTTGCTGCCCAGAAGAAAAGCACACTTCCAGTTAACATGACACCCCCGCTATGATAGAACAGCCTTAATTCAGATATGACGTGGAGGAACAGAGGGAGGAGGGGTCGAGGGCCGTTCTGGAATCCACAGCTGTTTTCTGGGGAAGGCCTCTGTCCCACCCGAGCCTGACACTCGTGCCACACTGTCCCCGTGGTGTCTGAAAGCTCCATGAAGACAGGGTCACTCTGACCCCTTCACACCCACAATGCCAAAGAGGAATGTTCAGGAAAAGTCTCCTGCTAGTGCTGAAGACAAGAATAATTCCTCGTGGTGCCCGAATGTCAGGAGAAAACAAGGCACCATGTGGACGCCTTCCAGGTGAATTTTGGAATGACTCTACCGAATGCCACTCATCCTTTTTCAGAACAAAACCAATACCAGAAAACATGTGTCGCCAGCAGAGAGATGGTCCCTTTGACGGCTCACAAACACACCTACGTTACACTGAATTTGTCTCAAAAGCCACCCTCTCTGTGCTCATGTAAAAAGTCTCCTTTATTAACCAGTACCCTTTCCCATCTGGTGCTTTTTAACAAGCAAGACAGTCCTGTAACACTCAGGCAGTCTAAAACGTCAAATGGAAGCCTAGAATCCTCTTCCATGCATCTTCACTGCAAAGTATTTTGACTTGAGCCAAATCGTGCTATTCCTACACCTCGATAGGCAACTCAGAGCTTCCTATTAAGGAGATGCAGCATGATTTCTGCTAGGCACAGAAACTGGTGGGGTGGGCATGGGGTTGAGGGAACATTATATAGAAAGCACACCCCGATAATCATCTGCATGAGAGCCACACTGGCCAGCAAGCCCCGGTCGGCTCAGTCCCTGCACAGTCACAGGTGTGAGGCCTACACAGGGCAGACACCTGGCACTGCTGAACCCCCAAGGTCGTGGCCTCTGCCCCTTCTCTGCTGCCCATCAGTTCCAAGCTTCTGGCAACAACGCCCGCTGCCCCCACTGCCTGATCGACTCTTCGTGAAGAGCAAATGTTGCCAGGATAGCTTATGAGTACATGTGCCAGGAAAGCAGCTCCGACTGACATTGAAACCCCGTTCTCGCACCCCTGGCAGCTCCCTTGTCCCCGATGTGGACATGCTTACAGGCTCTGTCTCGCAGAGAGCCGAATGCAGACTCAATGTTGAGTCAGAAATACACAAAGAGAGTGATGGTTAGGAACTGCCTGCCTGTCCCCCAAAACACAGGTTGAAATCCTCACCCTCAATGCGATGCTGTCAGGTGGTCTTTGGGAGGTGATGAGTTCCCAAGGCTGGAGCCCCATGAATGGGGTTTGTGCCTCAGAAAGGAGCCCAGCAAATCCGTCACCCTCCCACTGTGTCTGGGTCAGAGAGAAGGTGTGCATGAACCAGGAAGTGGCCCGCACCAGAACCCACCTGTGTGGCACCCTGATCCCGCCTTCCAGCCTCTAGAACTGTGAGAAATTCCTGTTGTTCATAAGCCACTCAGTCAATGGTGTTTCGTTACAGCAGCCTGAGCTGCCTGAGATGACAATGCTTCACCGTTCTACGGAGACGGCTACTCCCCTCTCCCAGAAAGAGGGGTTTAATTAAAATCCCTGTCTCTCCTCGCCGCCACCACAGATCTCATTCCCCCACCCAGTAAGCCAGCAGTCGCTAGGATTAAAGGAAAAGGAGGATCGTTTTAGACCAGCCCCTCCATGTCGGTCTGAAGCCTTTGACTTTGCCCACTTGCATGCTGGCCGTGTCACCAGGTTCCCCATGCCAGCTCTGCAACTGCACCGGGTCCCAGGCTCTGCACAGACTTCTCCAGTTGCCCATCCAGCACACCCATTTCCCCTTCTCCTTTGCAGATTGTCCTTCAATATCCAACCACCCTCTCTGCAACCCAAGGCCTTTTGATCCAGCCGTGCACTGGAGTCCTTGGCTCAGGTAACCCAGGCCCAAGCCGTTGGCACCTACGATCTACTGGTTGTGGGGTCTGCACAGCCACTAGCTGCCCCAGCCACACCAGGGCCTGGGAGGGGAGGCAGAGGAAGCTCTGAAGTTGCCAATAGTCACGCGGGGACAGGGGTCCTTGGGATGAGGAGGATGTCATGGAAAGAAATTCAGAGAAAGAGCCCGAGGGCTGGACGGGTCATGCCCGAAGCCTGCACTGCTGAATTTTCCAGGTTTCTGAACTCAATCGCTGACCCACATAGCACACGTTTCCTGAGTGCTGACCCTGTGTGGCATTGGATACGGCAATAAAGCAGGACCCCCACCTCCCCCCGTCCCCCACATACATGGGGCCTCCGTCCTGGCAGGAAGTCAGGCCTGGGCACCCAGCTGGCACAGCGAGCCTGGGAATGGGGCCATTTCAGATGGACAATGGGTGCAGCCTTGCCACAGCCCAGCAGTCACCTGCACTGCCACAGCCAGGCTGAGTCTGGATCAACCGCACAGAAACCTGACCCTCTCAAGGGCACGCCTGCGCTCATTAGGGAGAGACACTGTGTCCTGCTTATCTCCAACACTATCTCTGCATGTCTAGTTACAAACGGATGACACAGTCTCGGAAGCACATATCCCAGGCCTCCCCCTGCTCCTCTCCTTGGTGCCATTGACGGGAAGGGGCCGGCATGGCCGTGAGGTCGCATACCCACAGCCACCCTGCCGCTGAGAGGTGGCCCTTTGATGGTTACTTCTGCCAAAGAACCCGCTCCATCTTGGAGCACGTCATGGCGGGCGGGAAGCTCCGTCCGGAGAAACAGCGATGCTTCTCCCCAGGGCCAACGGAGGGCACCCCCCACCCTGCATTCAGCAGCTTACTTACATTCTGGAAAACATCTGAATGAATGGGGAACACTAAAATGAAAAGAAAATTTAGAAGGCTGTGTGAAGTCTCAGCGAGTCCAAAGGTTTCTGAACCAAGACTGCTGGGGTCGACGAGCTTACAGGGAAAGTTTCCACACGGGCCTTCAACAGGCAACACTCAGCAGAGAGCGCCACGCTCTGGGCAGAACCTCAGACACCACAAAGTCACATCAGAGCCAACAGCAACTGAAATACAGCTCTCTCCTAAGATGTGCGTGTTACCTGCAGAAAGTTACTAGACACTAAGACGAGGGAAGAAAAGGATAAAGTTAGAAACAAATGTAAAGTAATTTCTGCATACAAAAAAATTCTATATCCACTGGCTTCCTTTCTGGGAGTAACAACTTTTATATAAGATGCACATCCCAGTTGGAAGGAGTCTGGGTTTTCCGTGGGCAGAGACAAGGGCTCTCCAGGAAATGTGAGCCCTTTCTCACTGGCTGAGCCGCGTGCCCTGAGGCCATCCTGGCCTGCCTGAGCACCTCCCTGCTCTGCCTCCAGCCAGCTCCTTCCGGCACTCACCCCGCTGCTCCCAGAGCCTGCGCTTGCGCAGGATCTCCTCTTCTGCTGCTGTCAATCTGCTGCTGCCAAACTTTCAACTTTAGGGCAAATAAGTTGGAAACTAAAAAGTTATAAGACCCCTTAAGCTTTTTAAAAATTTGTCTTCTCAGAAAACAAAGATGTTGCCCCCATCTGCATGTTCATATGTGTTTTTATATATTTTTTAATCAATACTTACAAAAGCATGCACTGTTGGCTACATTCAGTTCAATTACATTTGATGTAAGAAGTTTTAAATTCAGTGAATTCAGGCACTCAAAATTTAAGCCCTCTGACATCTATTAATCAAATGGAAATATGACAGGTAGATATTACAAAAATCAAGAAGTGTTTAATATAAATCCTGGACTTTTAGATGTTTTCACAAATGTAATGTATGTATCAGTACACAAACTGAGCATTTTCACAAATCTTTGAGCTCAAATTCCATTCTTAACTTTTACAGGTAAATCAATATCCATATGTGATTTTAAGCAGCTCAAGCATCAGCTCTTAAAAACAACCAGAAATGCTGTGGGCCAATTCCACTGAGTAGCAAATAAGGGAACTGTACCCAACAACCCAGGTACCTCCCCCTGAGGCATCTGGAGCATGAGGATTAGGAGCAGCCTTTGGTTTCTGAGGTGCCCAAGAGTGGGGACTCCTGACTCCCCAAGTCTATGAAGGCCACAGTGATAAGGAAAACTGATGTAAGAAAAAAAAAAAAACATCCCTGCCGGCTCCCTGCCACAGGCTTACAGATCTCACTTCCTCTCTGCCCCCCAAAGCCTGACTCCTAGAGAAGCTGGTCAATATACAGGATCCTGGCTATCCTGGCAGTGCTCAAGCTGATGCTGTAATTAACTTTGTAGTGAGTTACTTAATGCAAAGGTTTAACTTCTGAATAATTTAGATATGTGTATTCTAACAGGGAAATCCTGAGAGTAGAACATAGGCCACACCTTCACACAGATGCTATCTGGCTAGCACTTTGCCTTTTCAAGAGATGTTTTTAAAAGCAGTTTTCAATTCATAGCAAAATCAGGAGGAAAGTACAGAGTCCTCACATATCTCCTTCCCCAGCACAGGCAAAGCTTCCATCATTCTCCTGCCCCTACCGGACCAGCACATCTGTACGACCGACAGACCCGCATCAACACAGCACCACCACCGAGTCCACAGCTCACACGAGAGCTTGGCCTGCTGCTGCTCACTCTGTGGGTTTCAGAGATGTGGAACGGCATGGATCCCCTACGAAAGCCCCATCCGGAGTGGCTTCCCCACCCTACACATCCCCCTATGCTCCTCCCATTCATCCCTCCCTTCCCCAACCCCTGGCAGCTGCTGACCATTTTACTGTCTCCACAGCTTTGCGTTTTCCACACTGTCCTGTGGTTGGACTCAGAGAGCAGGCAGCCTTTCCAGATTGGAGGCTCACTTAGCAACATGCGTTCAAGATCCGTGTCTTTTCATGGCTTAGTGGTCCAGTTCTTTTTAGTGCTGAATAATATCCCAGTTTTGACATAACACAGTTTATCCATTCACCTACTGGAGCGCATCTTGGTTCCTTTCTAGTTTTGGCAATTATAAATAAAGCTGTTGTCAACATCTGTGTGCACATTTCTGCACGGAAGTAAACTTTCAGCTCCTCTGAGTAAACGTGCAGGACCGTGATTGCTTCTGCAGTCAGAGTGCTTAATTCCACAGAAAACTGCCACGCTGCCTCCCGCCGCAGCTGCCCCACTTTCCCCAGCGATGAGTGAGGGTCCTGATGCCCACACACCCACCAGCACGAGATGGTGTCTGAGTTCCAGTATTGACCAGGCTGCTGGGTGCGCAGTGGCGCCTCGCCCTACGACATAAGACTCGGGCCATCTTTCCACGTGTAGATTTGCCATCGGTGTATCTTCTTTGTTGGGGTATATCTGTCCAGGTCTTTGGTCAATTTTTAATCAGGTTGTTCATTTTCTTGTTGCATTTTGAGAGTTCCTTGCGCGGTTTGGATAACAGCCTTTATCAGATGAGTCTTTTACAGATACGTTCTCCCCATCTGTGGCCTGCCCTCTCATGCTCCTGAGACAGTTTTATTTTAAAAAGCACTTTAGACAGAAGATGGACCTCCCAGCCCAACACGGTTCTCATTTTGGCCGTGGTCACCACCCTCCCAGCCCTGGTTCCCACCTTTCCACGATCTGCTCGTCCTATGGGGGTCGCTCCATACGAAGTCCCTAACACATCTCCAATGATGGCAACATAAAAGCAGGCAGTTTGCAGGTAGGAAGGAACTGATGGAGGCTGGAGCAGCGTGTGAAGGCCAGCGGCTTCATCCCTCAGGGACAGGCAGGCCTCTCAGATGTCCCTCTGGGTCACCTCCCAAATGAAGTACCCGCCTTGGCCATGGTCAGGAAGCAGGACCTGGCCCAGATCTCAGCATATTTGACCTGGCACGGCATTTACAGGTAAGCCTCCATAACCGGAAACTCTACTCTGGGGAGAACACATTTTCATTATCAAGGCTTATTAATTAGAAACCAAAGAGCAGTGCCTGGAGTGAGGATGCAGGGACTCTGTGTGACCCACACGCTCGTTTCCACCTGGCACAAAGGACCCTGGAGTGAGGATGCAGTGCCTGCTCTGAGTCACCAGCATACCCGTCGTTTCTACGTAAAGAACCCTGTGAGTCTGTCCCAGCACTTTTTAGCCTAGACTTAAAAATTCACAGCCCAGGAAACTCTAACCATTTTAGGAACCTGAGGGGTGGGCCAAGGGGATCTCACCGAGTTTGGTGCTCACTGTGGGGTCGCAAAAGGGTGGCTAGGGCTTCCCACAAGCACTCCCGGGAGGCCGTGCACTGGCCTGAGGCTGGTTCCACCTCCTGTCCTCGGTTCTCATGCCCAGCAGTGACAGAAGCCCTCCTTCCGGAGCAGTCCCTGGCTCCAGGTCCTAACGTCCCTGTCCAGGCCCCTGGTGGGGCAGCTTCTACCCCAGGGAGGCTGGGACTGGAGACAGCCTGGAGCTCTAGGCAATCCTGGCAACCACCTGCTTCCCGAAGTGGCTGCAGACAAACTTCAGCTTCCAAAACCTGGCACAGGCTGTGTAAGGCCTGGAACGCGGTAGGCACACTTCGCAGGGTCCCTGCTCAGATGCAAAAGCAAGGCTAAGAGCAGGAAAATTATTTAATTACCCTCAGGGTCATCAAATAAAGTCATAGTCACTTAGACCTATATGTGACTAGAAGTATACACATTATAGAAGGGTATATAAATGTAAATACATATATGCTTATTTTCCTTTTACATACCTTACATATATATGTATACGTGCATGTGTATAAAACACTGATGATAAACCGTAGTTAATATTTCAAATCTCAGTCACAAAGATCTCAGAAACAAATTACTATCCTTAAATCCTAAACAAAGACGTAACATTTTACATTCTTGCGAACAAAACGTTCTCTATTGGCATTTTACTTTAAAAACTAAGAATGCATTGCACTCTCTCAATTTCTATTTTAAATAATCACTTTCACTGAGAGATTCTGTAACTTGCTACACTCACCCCTTGATTTCTAACAATAGCTCATTAGTTTAAGAAAAACTGCTCTACGGGACTTTCACTATTTTAAAGCATAATGGTGTCTATCACTCTATACCCAAGAATATAAAGATGCCCTTGCAGATGTTTCCAAAGCAATTCAGATGAGATGGTCTAGACACACAGTTTAGGACAACAATATTTTCAAAAAACACAAATCACATTTTCAAGGGCAGAAGATCAAGACCAAATCCAGGATGTTCTGAAGGGGTCACCTTATATTTAAATTATTTCCTGTATTTGTAACTTGGGTGGAACATGACATCCTTAAAGGTAACCAAATAATGCATCACAGCACTTAAAACCCGCAGCATAACATCTCTTTTCTTTTAAATACACTTAATTTTGTCACATTTTCATTTTCTAATTTCAAAATTTCTAAAGCTCCTAAAGCCTCAAATCGAGATAGAATTTGACTTTGCCAATTCCCAAAGTCACAAGCAGGTTCTATGTCCACAGCTATTTGGAATGTGGTTTCTGATGGAAGCTTCTATGAACACACATGAAATCCCTCTGGACTGCAAAGGCTGACTCAACATGTCTCAGAATGAAAATATATACAGTTGTGATGGACAACAGAACAGATACTAATTACTAAGCCAACAGGAAAGTCTACAGCACTTCTCATACAGAACGAATGCAAAGTGTTTGAGGAAAAGTCTTTCCAACTGAAAATATCAGAGCTGATTGGAACAAAGATGATTCTGAAGATGGTCCTGGCTGCTTTACGAGACTTCAGAATTTTCCTCATCTCCAAGTGAAAATGAACCTCCTGTTTTTACCCACTGAGGACAGGGAGAGGACAGGGTAGGATAACAGACTTTCAAACACTTCATAGGGGGAGAAAGGAAGACGGGTCAGCCCGGTACACCCATCAGCACACCCACACCAACTGTGCAGATGACTAAGCTAACTCTGTGATGGCCAGGCATGTCAATGAGACAGCCGGGCACGGGTGACTTGCCAAGAGACAAGATGGCCAAGTTTGGGTGGAATCCCTGGAGGGTGGTCACTCCAGGGCCTCTCAGGTCTGTGCCCAGGAATCTGCATTTCGAAGTAGCCCAGATAAGCTGCTGCCCAGAGGCCCTCAGCAGTCATGGCTCATGCAGGCAGTGGAACCCTGCACGCCTCCTCCTTCTGCAACGCCTGGCGAGCGTGGATTTTCCTTAATTGATGACACCACACTCCTCTACGCCTACTCTCACCATTGGTCCCAAGTTTACTGAACTTACAAACATAACAAGAGAAGCGAAGTACAAACGAAAGCATCCACCTGAAACAGAACTGACCAGGGCTCACGTCAGCGGACACAGCAAACAGTGCATATCTGTGTACGGCTCACCACTCACAAAGCCCACGGCAGCGCAGTTTCCACTCAGAACATCTGGGTGGCTGTGGGCAGGGAGAAGATGCTGCACAGCTGTTTCTATGCTAAATACTTAAAGGTGTGAATTTTACTACATGTAGAAAAATGTGGGTTTAACATACAAATGTGTGCCTTCATGTTAATTACATGAAAACACGAAATCAAGGTGTTTCGGTTCATACCACTGTCGAGAATTTTTTGTTTGTTTTCATACAACTGCCCAACTGGGGCCCAGAACCAACACCTACCAGCTGTGTCACTGCATCTGTTTTACTGTCACACACCAGCCCTACAACCCCCACACAAAAACGTCATGACACTTAATAAAAAATTAATTATACAACATAATTAACAGACAACTTGTGGTCCTCTTCAAAGAGATTGCAGCACATGAAGGGTTTCAAATACAAGTCTGTTCTGGGTCTCCTGATCTCAGGTCCCGTCCACACTGGTGGCTTTAACGGTGCTTCGTGGAAACTTCCGGAAGGCGTGAGTGTTATGTCTAAGAGCAAACTGCCGTTCACACCTCAGCACGGTTTGCCTCTTCTTTCCTCCATCCCACAGGCACCGTTTTCTCCCAGGGAGCTGGTGCTGTGTCCTGAGGGTCTGTCCCAAAAGTCTCTGGTGCCATTGTGGAGAACCAGCCTCCGTCTGTCCAGGTGTGTTGTACACAAAGCAACTCATCCAAATCTGTTTTAAAAACACACTCGCATTTCCTGCGAGTGTCATATGAGGGAGAGCTCGGAATGTTTCAGGTTTCAGAGCATTTTGGAGTAGGGACGCTCAGCCTGAATTTGAACGTCTTTTCAAGGAGGCCACACACTGAAGCCCCCGATGTCCGCCCCACACAATCCCAGCACACCCTCTGAAGTCCCCAGCAACAAGATGTTCTTTCTTCAAAAATAAAAAAATAAATAAAAAAATAAAAACCCCAAGTCACATAAACTCACACGCAACCACTGAAGGGGGTTGTGGACACCTGCACAGACTGGATGAAATGGAACTGCCACATCTTTCCCAGTGGTTTCTTGACTCCTGGGAATAACTCAGCGTTCACACCCTCACTTCTGGATAAGGGAGAAGATGCAAAGAAATCTGTTAAAACAAAGACATGGAAACAAGTTTAAGAAGGGTTTGAAAGGTTCCTCCTGTCCCCCTGGAGGGGAGAGGAGGACGCCTGGAAGGCTTACGGGGGACAGGAGCACAGCCTCCTCGGTGTGCCATGGACGTCGCCTCGCTGAGGGGAGAGGACGATGCCTGGAAGGCTCACGGGGGTGGGAGCACAGCCTCCTCAGTGCTTTCTACACTCAGCAGCTTCAGAGATTCCCGTAGAAGCAGAACGCGTGAGAACCGAGTCCGGAACAGACCCCAAGGAAAGGGGATGAGGGGTTAACAAAAGCATTCGCTCATTACCAAGGAGCACGGGCATGACGCCGCTTCAAAGAACGTGTGAAAAAGTCACTCACGGGTGTTTCAGAAAACAAGGGTAGCGTGAGATTGCTCGATCAGTTCAAACAGGCTGCCATCCCCCAGGCCATGAAGCCCCTGAGATGAGCCTCTCACAGTGAACAGAAGTCACTCGCACCTCTGCCAGAGAAAGTCCTACAAGCCGACACGTGACCTCACGAAACCTGGCCTACAGCCCGTCGACCACAGTGAGTCTGACACGGTACATCCCTCCAGATGGTTAAGGACCCCAGCCTTCTCGACACCAGGGATGGGTATCGCGGAAGACAATTTTTCTGAGGGGTGGTTTTGAAATGCAACTGTTCCACCTCAGGTCAGGCATTGGATCCTCATAAGGAGCACCTCCGAGATCCCTTCACATGCCGTTTACAATAGGATCCCAGCGCCTAGGAGAATCTAAATGCTGCCGCTGATCCAAGAGGAGGCAGAGCTCAGGCGGTCATGCTCACTTCGCCCGCCACTCACCTCCGGCTATGACCCCGCGGCCCCTAACACACCATGGACCAGCAACAGTCTGCAGTCCAGGACTAAGCCCTACTGGCCAGCACACACACACCAGCCCAGGTGGAGACACTACTCGTGACCCTGGCTGGGAAGGAAGGAAGCCTGAGGGCCATTTCCTGACCAGGATGCCACACCCCCGACCCAAATACAGAGGTGCCCCATAAAAACCCACTGTACACTCACCAGAAAACAGAGCCACACCTGGGCAACACAACAAGAATCCCCCATCCCTGCAACAAAGAAAAGAAAATTAGCCAGGCATGCTGGTGCGCGACCAAGGTCCCAGCTGCTCGGGTGACTGAGGGGGGAGGATCGCCTGAGCCAGGGATCACGCCACCGCATGCCAGCCTGGGTGACAGAGCAAGACCCTGTCTCGGTAAATATAAACAAACTCAAAACCAACAGAAACTGGGTGCATGTAGGGTGGAAGAAACGCCGCAGGAGACTAGCGAACGGCACCACAGGGTTTCTATCAGGAAGAACAGCACGTCTCCCAACCAAGTGCTCACGCCCTCATGAGACCCTGTGCTTGGGAAGCACCAGCGAGGCCACGTGGCTGGCCTCTTCCTGCTTTAAATCAAGTGGAACCAGACGCTGTGATGACACACAGGGACTATGACAAACCCTGGAGGTTCTAACTGAGAAAACAATGACATGTGTGAGTTCCTATGACAACGTCTCAAAACAATGGAAGGAGGGTACCGTTTGCAGATAAGACAACTTCTGAAGTCTATTCAAGTGTTACCTCTTGGGAAAATAGGGAAGACTCATTTTCTCCATAGACAGCGCACACACAGCACTTTGCCACACATAATACAAGGCGGTTTATGGCAGTGGCCGCATATTTTCACGTGTATCACCTTTTGGGCATCTTCTAGGTTTGCTAGAGCCGGCGGCTACTTTTATTCCCCACAAAACACACAGAAATGCATGAGCATTATCTCCTCTCATGGAGCATCTACACTAACAGGAAGAAGAATGTCGTGCTCCAAGTGTACCTGCAAACACGGTTTTCTTCTGAAAACCCAAGTGCATGCAAAGCAAACACGGCATATCACTAAAGCGCACAGGAGAGCAGAGCACCTCTTAGTAGAAAGCATGTAAAGGATAGCTAGTTGGGAACATTATTTTAAAACGTTTCTATGGAATGAGTTATCCCACGGAGCCCGTTTGGTACCTGCATTCAAAGGCAAGTCATTATTCGACATCCAACCTTTAACAGAAGGTTCACAGTAAGATCCCCGGAAACGGCATTCCCCTGGTGACTTTTCAATGCTCAGATTGCAGTATCGATACAGCTTGGTAAGCAGTCAGGAGAGGGGCGGCTCAGAGGTTGAAAGCACACAGGTCAGGGCCCTCCTGGGTCCGACAGCCTCACCTGGGCCTCGCTTTCTGCACTGCCCAGGGCTGCTCATGAGATTGTGCCGAAACGGATGTGTGCACGCCAAACAGCTCTCAGCAGGGGCTCAACAGCCAGAAGCCGTTCCACCACACCGTCATCCCCCTTCTAACCAGAGAACACCCGATACAGAAACAGGAGAAACAGGTATTAAATGAGTTGGCAAAGCCAAAATCCACCCGGATCTACCACTCCAAAACAAACATACACCACACTGCCCAATATTGATGGGAGCCAAAAACATGGAAGTCCTGAGAGCCCACACTGACCACAGCCAGACACCACTTCTGCAAGAACCAAGCACGCGCCTAGAGATCGCCCGTGATGACCCAGGAGAGCAGCTTGGAGCAGAGACAAACGTGAAGGAGAGGCACAGGGGCCAGGGTGCTGGGTGTGCCCGTCTGTGTGACCTCACTGAGATTGCTGACCTCTGGCCCTTGGTGTCCGTCCTGTGGAGGAGGTAGCCCCCAAATCCCTGCATCCCTTCAGCGCTCACTGAGGCTGCCCTGAAGCCTCCCCAGGGCTGAGACCGCTTCGAAATCCTGTCAACTGCACACCCACATAAGCACACAAATAAACAAAGTGTCAAGTACGCAGACAGGAAAAGAAAAGTATGCCAATCCTCCCCTATCCAACAGGCATTGAACAAGGAACAGGAAAATTGTGGTAGTCTTGAAACCACCACCAGCTATCACGTCCTGTTGAGATGTTTTAGCCAATCAGGAACATCTCTTTACCAAGCACCTGTGTGTTTAGGAAGTCCGTTGACAGATTCCAAACAACCTCGGAGCCTGCGACCTGACCCCCATTCTACGCGCATCACCTCTCCGGCGGAATAAGCCCTGGACACCATTCAGATGGCGAGGAACAGGAGCAAGGGTAGCTTTCCCTCACCACCACCAAACAAGCTCGACCCCGAGGAGCCGGGAGAACAGCGACGTTTGCTTAGACGCTTTCCCACTGACCTTGTCAGAGCGAACGTTCCCATCCCACGCCACCCAGTGTTTGACTCTCCCTGGGATACCAGCAGCCGCCAACCCTCACAACTCACAAGCTGGAAACAGAGGCCAAGCTGACACAGGAGGGAGGCCTCTCTCCATCCCCTACTGAATTCGCTCAGGACACGGAGGTTCCCAAACACACACGGCCCCGGGTATTCCACACCTGGAGAACATTCTAACAACAGACGCTGCAAAGACGTTCCCCTAAAGAGAAACTCAGTTTCTAACTTCCCTTAGGGAAAAATAGGAGGCCCAGAACTTTCCAGAAAATCAAGCCTGGGAGGAAGCCCCTCACCTCTGGCACTTCCTAAACCTGCCTTCCCGCAGGTGCTCAGGGATGTCCCCGCGCCAGCCCCGTCCACCCAGGACGGCAGCAGGGCTCAGGCAGCCAGCACCTGGGCAGCAGGCGAAGCAACCCCAGGGTGAAAACGTCATCCCAGGCACCACTTCCCGGAGCCCCTCAGCAAGAAAAACAGAGGCGGGACCAGAACCGAGGGCTGACTCGAGGCTGGGGAGCCACAGACCCGCACAGCTCAATCATCGGACACGCTCTGCTGTGGACAGAGGAGCCCAGCCCAGGGAGAGGCCAGCACAGAGATCCTCGTGCCGGCTCCACGGGCCAGCGTCCCCCAGGGCTGCAAGTTTGCGATCACAGCTTCAGAATCGGGTTCCAGAATCTTCCGGAATCAAAGACACACCCAACTGTAAAGCTGCCAGGACAGCAGGGCCCAGGAGCAGGCTCAGGGGGAGGAGCAGGTAGAAACCCCACACACAGCACACACGTGTGCATGCTTACTCCACACATGCCACCCCTTCACCCGATACTATACACGCAAACGCCTCTATGCACTCCATACACACCCTCAAATACACTCACCAAATGTGATGCGTGTACACACTCCACACACCCTCCAACATACACGACACACGCATGAACACGCTCACTCCACACACACCTGCTAAATACACTCACCACACACGCACAAACGTGACACACGTGCACACTCATTCCAGACCTCACGCCCCTCACCAAGTACACAGGTGCACACATCCCCAAGTCCAGCACCTGCAGACTCCACAAGCTTTGGTTTCCCCCACTGTTTCTCTCATCACATGAGATCCACACACACACGTGTCATTTACTGACATCTAACACCCGGGGAGGCCCTTAGACAGAACTGCAGTCACAAGTCGGCTTCATTCAGGCATTCATCACCAGCCCCCGGAAGCCACCTCTCCTGTCCCCACGGGGAGGGGGGTCCGAGACCGCAGGCGTCGCTGGGCTTACAGATCCCCAGGCTGGCAACCCAGCGAAATCAGGAGGGCTCGGCCACGGCCCTGGAGGGAGACGGGTACTGGCTCAGGTATGCGGCACACGGGTCCTCATTTCCATGCGGCGTCACCTACGACAGCGTCGGGTGAAAGCCAGTGGGGCTTGGCATTCCTGGGATAGACGGTCCTGGAATTACAAGGGAAGCTTTTTCACTTCTCCCCTCTGAACACATGAGGTCCATGGTCCCCGCTCACATCTAACCCTGGGAATCGGAATCGGTGACTCCTTGTCCACCTGAGGACCACCCAAGAGGATCCACACACCTGCTGCAACAGCAGCACTGCACCTGGTCCGCAGGGTAGCAAAGCAAATCCCACCTTTTGACGAAAACTGGATTACCCCGACACTGGCAGCCTGCAGTGTGTATATATCGTCAGGCCCCCACATCTGCGGCGCCACCTGCAAGAGGAACACAAACCCTTAGTCCCGGGTTCTCACGATGGTCTGTGAGGTGGATGCTGGCACCTTCTCTCCTCCCAGTGGAGAGGAGAGAAGGCCAGGGCCAGAGCTGGCGTGTCAGGAGGGTCAGGGTTCAAAAACCCCATCATCCACCTCACACAGCAGCCCTGACCGTTCAAGTGACTTCTATCATCAGCCTGAAAATGGACCACAGTTACCAGTAATTCTGAGTGCTGTTCCTTCTGACGTCAGACATTTCGCTAGAAAGATTTTGCCAAATCTGCTTTCAAAATCCTATGCTATGAAATGTCTAACGAAAATCTGAGCTGTGAAATAAAGCACACATTTCAATGAATCCCAAAATGACTATCCCGAAGGAAGTTGTAACTTGAAGTGAAAAATACCCTCTAAAAGACATCAGCCAGAATTACCTGCCATCATTACTGATCCCATATGATTAATGAATTCTACAGCATCCTCTCAGATATAAACTTAAAACCATGAGCTGAATGCACATGTTAGCACAACCAAAGTTCTGCTTTCATAAGCAGCACAGGCGTCTCTGGAGAGGATTTTAACTGGGACTACAATGCGCACGGTGGTGGTAAGAGGTTTCATGCCGGCTGTTCTCCAAGGTGCAACACAGAAACACCACTAACCTCGAAGACACCTTTGTAACGAGATGATGAGAGACGATGTGGACAGAATACTGTAAATATTTGAAAAGGAGAAACAATGCAAGGAAAGAATCTTATCAGTTACCCTTTAACACGCTTAGAAAAAAACGATTTCTCTTTTGGGATGATTAAAGAAGAAAACGACATTTCTGGATTTTTCTTTTTCTTTTCTTTTTTTTTTTTTTACATTTTCCTTTCTGAGACAGGGTCTTGGCTCTGTCACCAAGACTGGAGTACAGTGGAGCAATCACAGCTCACCGTAGCCTTAAGTGTTCTTCCCACCTCGGACTCCAGAGTAGCAGGGACCACAGGCACGCACCACCATACTCAGCTAATTTTTCTGTTGTGAGAGAGATGGGGTGTCTTGCTCTGTTGTCCAGGCTGCTCTTGAACTCCTTGGCCTCACAAAGTGCTGCGATTACATTACAGGCATAAGCCAGCGTGCCCAACCAACCTTTTTCTTAATTCTATAACAATTACGCCGCATTCAGAGGAAGGATAACTATTAGTGAGAAGAGACTTGGCGAAGCAATATGTTGATACGAAAACAAAATGGTAACAATTCCTCCTTGTGACATTTGAGTTTGAAACTGTTAACATACCAAGCAAAAATGATAGCTCAAATCAGGTTTTACAAAGAAGTCCAATAGATGATGATTCCAATTGTATGTTTGTTTCTAGATCTGAGAAAGTCAGTCATAGCCAACTTCTACAGTTTTGTTGCCATAGACCCAAGATTAAATCACAATGTGCGTGCGAACGTGCCCCAGGGTGCGGCAGGGAACCCCACGCCCACCAAGCACGCATATGCAGAAATATTTTGCCCAAATCTATTTTCCAACATATAATTAAAGAGGTCCCAGATATACTTCTCTCTCTCCCCACCAAGTATGTGAGGTCAAGTTTATCCTAGTATTCGATAAAAAGGCTCATGTGAAAAAGGGAACAGCAACGCTCAGGCGACCCACGCAGGCCCCGGCAGACGCTCTATAGCAGAAGGGACGCGGCACAGGCAGGGCTGTGGGTGCACCTGCACCCTCGCTAACCTCATGGTGCAAGCACCCGAGGCTCTACAGATTCCACTCCCAGAGTTAGTGGGAAACTCCATCCTAGCACCGGGATGCTCTGCGTTGCTAGATGTACCTGCTTTAAGATATGCATGAACTGTCCTTACTCTACACACGAGACTCACTAGGAGATACTTTCAGATTTATCGGAAAACAGACATTCCAGCAAATGCATTTCTGTAAGATTCTCCACCTCTTTTCACTGGGGGGGGGGGTGGGGAAGGGGGGAGGGGGAAAAGGTAACTTGCCTCCAAGGGTTGGAGACAAAGCCGTTACTGCAAGACAAGAGTGCTGCGCACCCCGGGAACCGCTGCGCCACGAGGCAAGAGGCACGAGGCACGGCCGTGCACCCCGGACGCAGGAGTAGCACACGAGGCTAGCACAGGCTGACGCCAGCCCTCTCCAGAAGCAGGCCTGTCCCTTCCTCCTCCCCCTCAGCCCCCAGCTCCCTCCAGGCCTCAGTGGCTGCTGACAGGGCAGAGGCCACAACTAGAGGAGGCTCTCAACTCCACCAGGGACAGGAGCCCCGGACGCTGGGGACTCCGCTGCTGCCCTCCGCGCCCACCTCCCTCTGCTCCGCCCTATCTCAGGAGCCAGGCGTGGCCACTTTGACCCTCTCCTTCCCTTCTGTGACTCCTACAAAAACCAGTCCAGCGAGTCCAGGCTGCCTCGCACGCCACGGATGCCCGGCACAGGCCACATGTCCTCATCCAAGCTCCTGGGGCAAGAAGGCTCTTGCAGTATTTCGCTTTCTGGTTGAGCATCCCCAGCCTGAAATCCAAAGTGCCCCGAAGAGCATTTCCTGCGAGTGTCATATGAGGGAGAGCTCGGAATGTTTCAGGTTTCAGAGCATTTTGGAGTAGGGACGCTCAGCCTGAATTTGAACGTCTTTTCAAGGAGGCCACACACTGAAGCCCCCGATGTCCGCCCCACACAATCCCAGCACACCCTCTGAAGTCCCCAGCAACAAGATTTTCTTTCTTCAAAAAAAATAAAAAATAAATAAATAAATAAAAAACCCCAAGTCACATAAACTCACACGCAACCACTGAAGGGGGTTGTGGACACCTGCACAGACTGGATGAAATGGAACTGTCACATCTTTACCAGGGTAATTTCAAGTCATTCCTCAAAACACACACCTGTTTTACTGAGCTGCATTTTAAGGTGAACACACACAAATCATTTCGGGGAAACAAATGTCACTTTGGGCCGTGTGTGGTTTCTTGACTCCTGGGAATAACTCAGCGTTCACACCCTCACTTCTGGATAAGGGAGAAGATGCAAAGAAATCTGTTAAAACAAAGACATGGAAACAAGTTTAAGAAGGGTTTGAAAGGTTCCTCCTGTCCCCCTGGAGGGGAGAGGAGGACGCCTGGAAGGCTTACGGGGGACAGGAGCACAGCCTCCTCGGTGTGCCATGGACGTCGCCTCGCTGAGGGGAGAGGACGATGCCTGGAAGGCTCACGGGGGTGGGAGCACAGCCTCCTCAGTGCTTTCTACACTCAGCAGCTTCAGAGATTCCCGTAGAAGCAGAACGCGTGAGAACCGAGTCCGGAACACACCCCAAGGAAAGGGGATGAGGGGTCAACAAAAGCATTCGCTCATTACCAAGGAGCACGGGCATGACGCCGCTTCAAAGAACGTGTGAAAAAGTCACTCACGGGTGTTTCAGAAAATAAGGGTAGCGTGAGATTGCTCGATCAGTTCAAACAGGCTGCCATCCCCCAGGCCATGAAGCCCCTGAGATGAGCCTCTCACAGTGAACAGAAGTCACTCGCACCTCTGCCAGAGAAAGTCCTACAAGCCGACACGTGACCTCACGAAACCTGGCCTACAGCCCGTCGACCACAGTGAGTCTGACACGGTACATCCCTCCAGATGGTTAAGGACCCCAGCCTTCTCGGCACCAGGGATGGGTATCGCGGAAGACAATTTTTCTGAGGGGTGGTTTTGAAATGCAACTGTTCCACCTCAGGTCAGGCATTGGATCCTCATAAGGAGCACCTCCGAGATCCCTTCACATGCCGTTTACAATAGGGTCCCAGCGCCTAGGAGAATCTAAATGCTGCCGCTGATCCAAGAGGAGGCAGAGCTCAGGCGGTCATGCTCACTTCGCCCGCCACTCACCTCCGGCTATGACCCCGGTCCCTAACAGACCATGGACCAGCACCAGTCTGCAGTCCAGGACTAAGCCCTACTGGCCAGCACACACACACCAGCCCAGGTGGAGACACTACTCGTGACCCTGGCTGGGCAGGAAGGAAGCCTGAGGGCCATTTCCTGACCAGGATGCCACACCCCCGACCCAAATACAGAGGTTCCCCATAAAAACCCACTGTACACTCACCAGAAAACAGAGCCACACCTGGGCAACACAACAAGACCCCCCCATCCCTGCAACAAAGAAAAGAAAAATTAGCCAGGCATGCTGGTGCGCGCCCCAGGTCCCAGCTGCTCGGGTGACTGAGGGGGGAGGATCGCCTGAGCCAGGGATCACGCCACCGCATGCCAGCCTGGGTGACAGAGCAAGACCCTGTCTCGGAAAATATAAATAAACTAAAAACCAACAGAAACTGGGTGCATGTAGGGTGGAAGAAACGCCGCAGGAGACTAGCGAACGGCACCACAGGGTTTCTATCAGGAAGAACAGCACGTCTCCCAACCAAGTGCTCACGCCCTCATGAGACCCTGTGCTTGGGAAGCACCAGCGAGGCCACGTGGCTGGCCTCTTCCTGCTTTAAATCAAGTGGAACCAGACGCTGTGATGACACACAGGGACTATGACAAACCCTGGAGGTTCTAACTGAGAAAACAATGACATGTGTGAGTTCCTATGACAACGTCTCAAAACAATGGAAGGAGGGTACCGTTTGCAGATAAGACAACTTCTGAAGTCTATTCAAGTGTTACCTCTTGGGAAAATAGGGAAGACTCATTTTCTCCATAGACAGCGCACACACAGCACTTTGCCACACATAATACAAGGCGGTTTATGGCAGTGGCCGCATATTTTCACGTGTATCACCTTTTGGGCATCTTCTAGGTTTGCTAGAGCCGGCGGCTACTTTTATTCCCCACAAAACACACAGAAATGCATGAGCATTATCTCCTCTCATGGAGCATCTACACTAATAGGAAGAAGAATGTCGTGCTCCAAGTGTACCTGCAAACACGGTTTTCTTCTGAAAACCCAAGTGCATGCAAAGCAAACACGGCATATCACTAAAGCGCACAGGAGAGCAGAGCACCTCTGAGTAGAAAGCATGTAAAGGATAGCTAGTTGGGAACATTATTTTAAAACGTTTCTATGGAATGAGTTATCCCAGGGAGCCCGTTTGGTACCTGCATTCAAAGGCAATTCATTATTCGACATCCAACCTTTAACAGAAGGTTCACAGTAAGATCCCCGGAAACGGCATTCCCCTGGTGACTTTTCAATGCTCAGATTTCAGTATCGATACAGCTTGGTAAGCAGTCAGGAGAGGGGCGGCTCAGAGGCTGAAAGCACACAGGTCAGGGCCCTCGTGTGTCCGACAGCCTCACCTGGGCCTCGCTTTCTGCACTGCCCAGGGCTGCTCATGAGATTGTGCCGAAACGGAGCTGTGCACGCCAAACAGCTCTCAGCAGGGGCTCAACAGCCAGAAGCCGTTCCACCACACCGTCATCCCCCTTCTAACCAGAGAACACCCGATACAGAAACAGGAGAAACAGGTATTAAATGAGTTGGCAAAGCCAAAATCCACCCGGATCTACCACTCCAAAACAAACTATACACCACACTGCCCAATATTGATGGGAGCCAAAAACATGGAAGTCCTGAGAGCCCACACTGACCACAGCCAGACACCACTTCTGCAAGAACCAAGCACGCGCCTAGAGATCGCCCGTGATGACCCAGGAGAGCAGCTTGGAGCAGAGACAAACGTGAAGGAGAGGCACAGGGGCCAGGGTGCTGGGTGTGCCCGTCTGTGTGACCTCACTGAGATTGCTGACCTCTGGCCCTTGGTGTCCGTCCTGTGGAGGAGGTAGCCCCCAAATCCCTGCCTCCCTTCAGCGCTGACGGAGGCTGCCCTGAAGCCTCCCCAGGGCTGAGACCGCTTCGAAATCCTGTCAACTGCACACCCACATAAGCACACAAATAAACAAAGTGTCAAGTACGCAGACAGGAAAAGAAAAGTATGCCAATCCTCCCCTATCCAACAGGCATTGAAAAAGGAACAGGAAAATTGTGGTAGTCTTGAAACCACCACCAGCTATCACGTCCTGTTGAGATGTTTTAGCCAATCAGGAACATCTCTTTACCAAGCACCTGTGTGTTTAGGAAGTCCGTTGACAGATTCCAAACAACCTCGGAGCCTGCGACCTGACCCCCATTCTACGCGCATCACCTCTCCGGCGGAACAAGCCCTGGACACCATTCAGATGGTGAGGAACAGGAACAAGGGTAGCTTTCCCTGACCACCACCAAACAAGCTCGACCCCGAGGAGCCCGGAGAACAGCGACGTTTGCTTAGACGCTTTCCCACTGACCTTGTCAGAGCGAACGTTCCCATCCCACGCCACCCAGTGTTTGACTCTCCCTGGGATGCCAGCAGCCGCCAACCCTCACAACTCACAAGCTGGAAACAGAGGCCAAGCTGACACAGGAGGGAGGCCTCTCTCCATCCCCTACTGAATTCGCTCAGGACACGGAGGTTCCCAAACACACACGGCCCCGGGTATTCCACACCTGGAGAACATTCTAACAACAGACGCTGCAAAGACGTTCCCCCTAAAGAGAAACTCAGTTTCTAACTTCCCTTAGGGAAAAATAGGAGGCCCAGAACTTTCCAGAAAATCAAGCCTGGGAGGAAGCCCCTCACCTCTGGCACTTCCTAAACCTGCCTTCCCGCAGGTGCTCAGGGATGTCCCCGCGCCAGCCCCGTCCACCCAGGACGGCAGCAGGGCTCAGGCAGCCAGCACCTGGGCAGCAGGCGAAGCAACCCCAGGGTGAAAACGTCATCCCAGGCACCACTTCCCGGAGCCCCTCAGCAAGAAAAACAGAGGCGGGACCAGAACCGAGGGCTGACTCGAGGCTGGGGAGCCACAGACCCGCACAGCTCAATCATCGGACACGCTCTGCTGTGGACAGAGGAGCCCAGCCCAGGGAGAGGCCAGCACAGAGATCCTCGTGCCGGCTCCACGGGCCAGCGTCCCCCAGGGCTGCAAGTTTGCGATCACAGCTTCAGAATCGGGTTCCAGAATCTTCCGGAATCAAAGACACACCCAACTGTAAAGCTGCCAGGACAGCAGGGCCCAGGAGCAGGCTCAGGGGAGGAGCAGGTAGAAACCCCACACACAGCACACACGTGTGCATGCTTACTCCACACATGCCACCCCTTCACCCGATACTATACACGCAAACGCCTCTATGCAATCCATACACACCCTCAAATACACTCACCAAATGTGATGCGTGTACACACTCCACACACCCTCCAACATACACGACACACGCATGAACACGCTCACTCCACACACACCTGCTAAATACACTCACCACACACGCACAAACGTGACACACGTGCACACACATTCCAGACCTCACGCCCCTCACCAAGTACACAGGTGCACACATCCCCAAGTCCAGCACCTGCAGACTCCACAAGCTTTGGTTTCCCCCACTGTTTCTCTCATCACATGAGATCCACACACACACGTGTCATTTACTGACATCTAACACCCGGGGAGGCCCTTAGACAGAACTGCGGTCACAAGTCGGCTTCATTCAGGCATTCATCACCAGCCCCCGGAAGCCACCTCTCCTGTCCCCACGGGGAGGGGGGGCCGAGACCGCAGGCGTCGCTGGGCTTACAGATCCCCAGGCTGGCAACCCAGCGAAATCAGGAGGGCTCGGCCACGGCCCTGGAGGGAGACGGGTACTGGCTCAGGTATGCGGCACACGGGTCCTCATTTCCATGCGGCGTCACCTACGACAGCGTCGGGTGAAAGCCAGTGGGGCTTGGCATTCCTGGGATAGACGGTCCTGGAATTACAAGGGAAGCTTTTTCACTTCTCCCCTCTGAACACATGAGGTCCATGGTCCCCGCTCACATCTAACCCTGGGAATCGGAATCGGTGACTCCTTGTCCACCTGAGGACCACCCAAGAGGATCCACACACCTGCTGCAACAGCAGCACTGCACCTGGTCCGCAGGGTAGCAAAGCAAATCCCACCTTTTGACGAAAACTGGATTACCCCGACACTGGCAGCCTGCAGTGTGTATATATCGTCAGGCCCCCACATCTGCGGCGCCACCTGCAAGAGGAACACAAACCCTTAGTCCCGGGTTCTCACGATGGTCTGTGAGGTGGATGCTGGCACCTTCTCTCCTCCCAGTGGAGAGGAGAGAAGGCCAGGGCCAGAGCTGGCGTGTCAGGAGGGTCAGGGTTCAAAAACCCCATCATCCACCTCACACAGCAGCCCTGACCGTTCAAGTGACTTCTATCATCAGCCTGAAAATGGACCACAGTTACCAGTAATTCTGAGTGCTGTTCCTTCTGACGTCAGACATTTCGCTAGAAAGATTTTGCCAAATCTGCTTTCAAAATCCTATGCTATGAAATGTCTAACGAAAATCTGAGCTGTGAAATAAAGCACACATTTCAATGAATCCCAAAATGACTATCCCGAAGGAAGTTGTAACTTGAAGTGAAAAATACCCTCTAAAAGACATCAGCCAGAATTACCTGCCATCATTACTGATCCCATATGATTAATGAATTCTACAGCATCCTCTCAGATATAAACTTAAAACCATGAGCTGAATGCACATGTTAGCACAACCAAAGTTCTGCTTTCATAAGCAGCACAGGCGTCTCTGGAGAGGATTTTAATTGGGACTACAATGCGCACGGTGGTGGTAAGAGGTTTCATGCCGGCTGTTCTCCAAGGTGCAACACAGAAACACCACTAACCTCGAAGACACCTTTGTAACGAGATGATGAGAGACGATGTGGACAGAATACTGTAAATATTTGAAAAGGAGAAACAATGCAAGGAAAGAATCTTATCAGTTACCCTTTAACACGCTTAGAAAAAAACGATTTCTCTTTTGGGATGATTAAAGAAGAAAACGACATTTCTGGATTTTTCTTTTTCTTTTCTTTTTTTTTTTTTACATTTTCCTTTCTGAGACAGGGTCTTGGCTCTGTCACCAAGACTGGAGTACAGTGGAGCAATCACAGCTCACCGTAGCCTTAAGTGTTCTTCCCACCTCGGACTCCAGAGTAGCAGGGACCACAGGCACGCACCACCATACTCAGCTAATTTTTCTGTTGTGAGAGAGATGGGGTGTCTTGCTCTGTTGTCCAGGCTGCTCTTGAACTCCTTGGCCTCACAAAGTGCTGCGATTACATTACAGGCATAAGCCAGCGTGCCCAACCAACCTTTTTCTTAATTCTATAACAATTACGCCGCATTCAGAGGAAGGATAACTATTAGTGAGAAGAGACTTGGCGAAGCAATATGTTGATACGAAAACAAAATGGTAACAATTCCTCCTTGTGACATTTGAGTTTGAAACTGTTAACATACCAAGCAAAAATGATAGCTCAAATCAGGTTTTACAAAGAAGTCCAATAGATGATGATTCCAATTGTATGTTTGTTTCTAGATCTGAGAAAGTCAGTCATAGCCAACTTCTACAGTTTTGTTGCCATAGACCCAAGATTAAATCACAATGTGCGTGCGAACGTGCCCCAGGGTGCGGCAGGGAACCCCACGCCCACCAAGCACGCATATGCAGAAATATTTTGCCCAAATCTATTTTCCAACATATAATTAAAGAGGTCCCAGATATACTTCTCTCTCTCCCCACCAAGTATGTGAGGTCAAGTTTATCCTAGTATTCGATAAAAAGGCTCATGTGAAAAAGGGAACAGCAACGCTCAGGCGACCCACGCAGGCCCCGGCAGACGCTCTATAGCAGAAGGGACGCGGCACAGGCAGGGCTGTGTGTGCACCTGCACCCTCGCTAACCTCATGGTGCAAGCACCCGAGGCTCTAGATTCCACTCCCAGAGTTAGTGGGAAACTCCATCCTAGCACTGGGATGCTCTGAGTTGCTAGATGTACCTGCTTTAAGATATGCATGAACGGTCCTTACTCTACACACGAGACTCACTAGGAGATACTTTCAGATTTATCGGAAAACAGACATTCCAGCAAATGCATTTCTGTAAGATTCTCTACCTCTTTTCACTGGGGGGGGGTGCGGGAGGGGGGAGGGGGAAAAGGTAACTTGCCTCCAAGGGTTGGAGACAAAGCCGTTACTGCAAGACAAGAGTGCTGCGCACCCCGGGAACCGCTGCGCCACGAGGCACGAGGCACGAGGCACGGCCGTGCACCCCGGACGCAGGAGTAGCACACGAGGCTAGCACAGGCTGACGCCAGCCCTCTCCAGAAGCAGGCCTGTCCCTTCCTCCTCCCCCTCAGCCCCCAGCTCCCTCCAGGCCTCAGTGGCTGCTGACAGGGCAGAGGCCACAACTAGAGGAGGCTCTCAACTCCACCAGGGACAGGAGCCCCGGACGCTGGGGACTCCGCTGCTGCCCTCCGCGCCCACCTCCCTCTGCTCCGCCCTATCTCAGGAGCCAGGCGTGGCCACTTTGACCCTCTCCTTCCCTTCTGTGACTCCTACAAAAACCAGTCCAGCGAGTCCAGGCTGCCTCGCACGCCACGGATGCCCGGCACAGGCCACATGTCCTCATCCAAGCTCCTGGGGCAAGAAGGCTCTTGCAGTATTTCGCTTTCTGGTTGAGCATCCCCAGCCTGAAATCCAAAGTGCCCCGAAGAGCATTTCCTGCGAGTGTCATATGAGGGAGAGCTCGGAATGTTTCAGGTTTCAGAGCATTTTGGAGTAGGGACGCTCAGCCTGAATTTGAACGTCTTTTCAAGGAGGCCACACACTGAAGCCCCCGATGTCCGCCCCACACAATCCCAGCACACCCTCTGAAGTCCCCAGCAACAAGATTTTCTTTCTTCAAAAAAGATAAAAAATAAATAAATAAATAAAAAACCCCAAGTCACATGAACTCACACGCAACCACTGAAGGGGGTTGTGGACACCTGCACAGACTGGATGAAATGGAACTGTCACATCTTTACCAGGGTAATTTCAAGTCATTCCTCAAAACACACACCTGTTTTACTGAGCTGCATTTTAAGGTGAACACACACAAATCATTTCGGGGAAACAAATGTCACTTTGGGCCGTGTGTGGTTTCTTGACTCCTGGGAATAACTCAGCGTTCACACCCTCACTTCTGGATAAGGGAGAAGATGCAAAGAAATCTGTTAAAACAAAGACATGGAAACAAGTTTAAGAAGGGTTTGAAAGGTTCCTCCTGTCCCCCTGGAGGGGAGAAGAGGACGCCTGGAAGGCTTACGGGGGACAGGAGCACAGCCTCCTCGGTGTGCCATGGACGTCGCCTCGCTGAGGGGAGAGGACGATGCCTGGAAGGCTCACGGGGGTGGGAGCACAGCCTCCTCAGTGCTTTCTACACTCAGCAGCTTCAGAGATTCCCGTAGAAGCAGAACGCGTGAGAACCGAGACCGGAACACACCCCAAGGAAAGGGGATGAGGGGTCAACAAAAGCATTCGCTCATTACCAAGGAGCACGGGCATGACGCCGCTTCAAAGAACGTGTGAAAAAGTCACTCACGGGTGTTTCAGAAAATAAGGGTAGCGTGAGATTGCTCGATCAGTTCAAACAGGCTGCCATCCCCCAGGCCATGAAGCCCCTGAGATGAGCCTCTCACAGTGAACAGAAGTCACTCGCACCTCTGCCAGAGAAAGTCCTACAAGCCGACACGTGACCTCACGAAACCTGGCCTACAGCCCGTCGACCACAGTGAGTCTGACACGGTACATCCCTCCAGATGGTTAAGGACCCCAGCCTTCTCGGCACCAGGGATGGGTATCGCGGAAGACAATTTTTCTGAGGGGTGGTTTTGAAATGCAACTGTTCCACCTCAGGTCAGGCATTGGATCCTCATAAGGAGCACCTCCGAGATCCCTTCACATGCCGTTTACAATAGGGTCCCAGCGCCTAGGAGAATCTAAATGCTGCCGCTGATCCAAGAGGAGGCAGAGCTCAGGCGGTCATGCTCACTTCGCCCGCCACTCACCTCCGGCTATGACCCCGGTCCCTAACAGACCATGGACCAGCACCAGTCTGCAGTCCAGGACTAAGCCCTACTGGCCAGCACACACACACCAGCCCAGGTGGAGACACTACTCGTGACCCTGGCTGGGCAGGAAGGAAGCCTGAGGGCCATTTCCTGACCAGGATGCCACACCCCCGACCCAAATACAGAGGTTCCCCATAAAAACCCACTGTACACTCACCAGAAAACAGAGCCACACCTGGGCAACACAACAAGACCCCCCCATCCCTGCAACAAAGAAAAGAAAAATTAGCCAGGCATGCTGGTGCGCGCCCCAGGTCCCAGCTGCTCGGGTGACTGAGGGGGGAGGATCGCCTGAGCCAGGGATCACGCCACCGCATGCCAGCCTGGGTGACAGAGCAAGACCCTGTCTCGGAAAATATAAATAAACTAAAAACCAACAGAAACTGGGTGCATGTAGGGTGGAAGAAACGCCGCAGGAGACTAGCGAACGGCACCACAGGGTTTCTATCAGGAAGAACAGCACGTCTCCCAACCAAGTGCTCACGCCCTCATGAGACCCTGTGCTTGGGAAGCACCAGCGAGGCCACGTGGCTGGCCTCTTCCTGCTTTAAATCAAGTGGAACCAGACGCTGTGATGACACACAGGGACTATGACAAACCCTGGAGGTTCTAACTGAGAAAACAATGACATGTGTGAGTTCCTATGACAACGTCTCAAAACAATGGAAGGAGGGTACCGTTTGCAGATAAGACAACTTCTGAAGTCTATTCAAGTGTTACCTCTTGGGAAAATAGGGAAGACTCATTTTCTCCATAGACAGCGCACACACAGCACTTTGCCACACATAATACAAGGCGGTTTATGGCAGTGGCCGCATATTTTCACGTGTATCACCTTTTGGGCATCTTCTAGGTTTGCTAGAGCCGGCGGCTACTTTTATTCCCCACAAAACACACAGAAATGCATGAGCATTATCTCCTCTCATGGAGCATCTACACTAACAGGAAGAAGAATGTCGTGCTCCAAGTGTACCTGCAAACACGGTTTTCTTCTGAAAACCCAAGTGCATGCAAAGCAAACACGGCATATCACTAAAGCACACAGGAGAGCAGAGCACCTCTGAGTAGAAAGCATGTAAAGGATAGCTAGTTGGGAACATTATTTTAAAACGTTTCTATGGAATGAGTTATCCCAGGGAGCCCGTTTGGTACCTGCATTCAAAGGCAATTCATTATTCGACATCCAACCTTTAACAGAAGGTTCACAGTAAGATCCCCGGAAACGGCATTCCCCTGGTGACTTTTCAATGCTCAGATTTCAGTATCGATACAGCTTGGTAAGCAGTCAGGAGAGGGGCGGCTCAGAGGCTGAAAGCACACAGGTCAGGGCCCTCCTGGGTCCGACAGCCTCACCTGGGCCTCGCTTTCTGCACTGCCCAGGGCTGCTCATGAGATTGTGCCGAAACGGAGCTGTGCACGCCAAACAGCTCTCAGCAGGGGCTCAACAGCCAGAAGCCGTTCCACCACACCGTCATCCCCCTTCTAACCAGAGAACACCCGATACAGAAACAGGAGAAACAGGTATTAAATGAGTTGGCAAAGCCAAAATCCACCCGGATCTACCACTCCAAAACAAACATACACCACACTGCCCAATATTGATGGGAGCCAAAAACATGGAAGTCCTGAGAGCCCACACTGACCACAGCCAGACACCACTTCTGCAAGAACCAAGCACGCGCCTAGAGATCGCCCGTGATGACCCAGGAGAGCAGCTTGGAGCAGAGACAAACGTGAAGGAGAGGCACAGGGGCCAGGGTGCTGGGTGTGCCCGTCTGTGTGACCTCACTGAGATTGCTGACCTCTGGCCCTTGGTGTCCGTCCTGTGGAGGAGGTAGCCCCCAAATCCCTGCCTCCCTTCAGCGCTGACGGAGGCTGCCCTGAAGCCTCCCCAGGGCTGAGACCGCTTCGAAATCCTGTCAACTGCACACCCACATAAGCACACAAATAAACAAAGTGTCAAGTACGCAGACAGGAAAAGAAAAGTATGCCAATCCTCCCCTATCCAACAGGCATTGAAAAAGGAACAGGAAAATTGTGGTAGTCTTGAAACCACCACCAGCTATCACGTCCTGTTGAGATGTTTTAGCCAATCAGGAACATCTCTTTACCAAGCACCTGTGTGTTTAGGAAGTCCGTTGACAGATTCCAAACAACCTCGGAGCCTGCGACCTGACCCCCATTCTACGCGCATCACCTCTCCGGCGGAACAAGCCCTGGACACCATTCAGATGGTGAGGAACAGGAACAAGGGTAGCTTTCCCTGACCACCACCAAACAAGCTCGACCCCGAGGAGCCCGGAGAACAGCGACGTTTGCTTAGACGCTTTCCCACTGACCTTGTCAGAGCGAACGTTCCCATCCCACGCCACCCAGTGTTTGACTCTCCCTGGGATGCCAGCAGCCGCCAACCCTCACAACTCACAAGCTGGAAACAGAGGCCAAGCTGACACAGGAGGGAGGCCTCTCTCCATCCCCTACTGAATTCGCTCAGGACACGGAGGTTCCCAAACACACACGGCCCCGGGTATTCCACACCTGGAGAACATTCTAACAACAGACGCTGCAAAGACGTTCCCCCTAAAGAGAAACTCAGTTTCTAACTTCCCTTAGGGAAAAATAGGAGGCCCAGAACTTTCCAGAAAATCAAGCCTGGGAGGAAGCCCCTCACCTCTGGCACTTCCTAAACCTGCCTTCCCGCAGGTGCTCAGGGATGTCCCCGCGCCAGCCCCGTCCACCCAGGACGGCAGCAGGGCTCAGGCAGCCAGCACCTGGGCAGCAGGCGAAGCAACCCCAGGGTGAAAACGTCATCCCAGGCACCACTTCCCGGAGCCCCTCAGCAAGAAAAACAGAGGCGGGACCAGAACCGAGGGCTGACTCGAGGCTGGGGAGCCACAGACCCGCACAGCTCAATCATCGGACACGCTCTGCTGTGGACAGAGGAGCCCAGCCCAGGGAGAGGCCAGCACAGAGATCCTCGTGCCGGCTCCACGGGCCAGCGTCCCCCAGGGCTGCAAGTTTGCGATCACAGCTTCAGAATCGGGTTCCAGAATCTTCCGGAATCAAAGACACACCCAACTGTAAAGCTGCCAGGACAGCAGGGCCCAGGAGCAGGCTCAGGGGGAGGAGCAGGTAGAAACCCCACACACAGCACACATGTGTGCATGCTTACTCCACACATGCCACCCCTTCACCCGATACTATACACGCAAACGCCTCTATGCACTCCATACACACCCTCAAATACACTCACCAAATGTGATGCGTGTACACACTCCACACACCCTCCAACATACACGACACACGCATGAACACGCTCACTCCACACACACCTGCTAAATACACTCACCACACACGCACAAACGTGACACACGTGCACACTCATTCCAGACCTCACGCCCCTCACCAAGTACACAGGTGCACACATCCCCAAGTCCAGCACCTGCAGACTCCACAAGCTTTGGTTTCCCCCACTGTTTCTCTCATCACATGAGATCCACACACACACGTGTCATTTACTGACATCTAACACCCGGGGAGGCCCTTAGACAGAACTGCGGTCACAAGTCGGCTTCATTCAGGCATTCATCACCAGCCCCCGGAAGCCACCTCTCCTGTCCCCACGGGGAGGGGGGTCCGAGACCGCAGGCGTCGCTGGGCTTACAGATCCCCAGGCTGGCAACCCAGCGAAATCAGGAGGGCTCGGCCACGGCCCTGGAGGGAGACGGGTACTGGCTCAGGTATGCGGCACACGGGTCCTCATTTCCATGCGGCGTCACCTACGACAGCGTCGGGTGAAAGCCAGTGGGGCTTGGCATTCCTGGGATAGACGGTCCTGGAATTACAAGGGAAGCTTTTTCACTTCTCCCCTCTGAACACATGAGGTCCATGGTCCCCGCTCACATCTAACCCTGGGAATCGGAATCGGTGACTCCTTGTCCACCTGAGGACCACCCAAGAGGATCCACACACCTGCTGCAACAGCAGCACTGCACCTGGTCCGCAGGGTAGCAAAGCAAATCCCACCTTTTGACGAAAACTGGATTACCCCGACACTGGCAGCCTGCAGTGTGTATATATCGTCAGGCCCCCACATCTGCGGCGCCACCTGCAAGAGGAACACAAACCCTTAGTCCCGGGTTCTCACGATGGTCTGTGAGGTGGATGCTGGCACCTTCTCTCCTCCCAGTGGAGAGGAGAGAAGGCCAGGGCCAGAGCTGGCGTGTCAGGAGGGTCAGGGTTCAAAAACCCCATCATCCACCTCACACAGCAGCCCTGACCGTTCAAGTGACTTCTATCATCAGCCTGAAAATGGACCACAGTTACCAGTAATTCTGAGTGCTGTTCCTTCTGACGTCAGACATTTCGCTAGAAAGATTTTGCCAAATCTGCTTTCAAAATCCTATGCTATGAAATGTCTAACGAAAATCTGAGCTGTGAAATAAAGCACACATTTCAATGAATCCCAAAATGACTATCCCGAAGGAAGTTGTAACTTGAAGTGAAAAATACCCTCTAAAAGACATCAGCCAGAATTACCTGCCATCATTACTGATCCCATATGATTAATGAATTCTACAGCATCCTCTCAGATATAAACTTAAAACCATGAGCTGAATGCACATGTTAGCACAACCAAAGTTCTGCTTTCATAAGCAGCACAGGCGTCTCTGGAGAGGATTTTAATTGGGACTACAATGCGCACGGTGGTGGTAAGAGGTTTCATGCCGGCTGTTCTCCAAGGTGCAACACAGAAACACCACTAACCTCGAAGACACCTTTGTAACGAGATGATGAGAGACGATGTGGACAGAATACTGTAAATATTTGAAAAGGAGAAACAATGCAAGGAAAGAATCTTATCAGTTACCCTTTAACACGCTTAGAAAAAAACGATTTCTCTTTTGGGATGATTAAAGAAGAAAACGACATTTCTGGATTTTTCTTTTTCTTTTCTTTTTTTTTTTTTACATTTTCCTTTCTGAGACAGGGTCTTGGCTCTGTCACCAAGACTGGAGTACAGTGGAGCAATCACAGCTCACCGTAGCCTTAAGTGTTCTTCCCACCTCGGACTCCAGAGTAGCAGGGACCACAGGCACGCACCACCATACTCAGCTAATTTTTCTGTTGTGAGAGAGATGGGGTGTCTTGCTCTGTTGTCCAGGCTGCTCTTGAACTCCTTGGCCTCACAAAGTGCTGCGATTACATTACAGGCATAAGCCAGCGTGCCCAACCAACCTTTTTCTTAATTCTATAACAATTACGCCGCATTCAGAGGAAGGATAACTATTAGTGAGAAGAGACTTGGCGAAGCAATATGTTGATACGAAAACAAAATGGTAACAATTCCTCCTTGTGACATTTGAGTTTGAAACTGTTAACATACCAAGCAAAAATGATAGCTCAAATCAGGTTTTACAAAGAAGTCCAATAGATGATGATTCCAATTGTATGTTTGTTTCTAGATCTGAGAAAGTCAGTCATAGCCAACTTCTACAGTTTTGTTGCCATAGACCCAAGATTAAATCACAATGTGCGTGCGAACGTGCCCCAGGGTGCGGCAGGGAACCCCACGCCCACCAAGCACGCATATGCAGAAATATTTTGCCCAAATCTATTTTCCAACATATAATTAAAGAGGTCCCAGATATACTTCTCTCTCTCCCCACCAAGTATGTGAGGTCAAGTTTATCCTAGTATTCGATAAAAAGGCTCATGTGAAAAAGGGAACAGCAACGCTCAGGCGACCCACGCAGGCCCCGGCAGACGCTCTATAGCAGAAGGGACGCGGCACAGGCAGGGCTGTGTGTGCACCTGCACCCTCGCTAACCTCATGGTGCAAGCACCCGAGGCTCTAGATTCCACTCCCAGAGTTAGTGGGAAACTCCATCCTAGCACTGGGATGCTCTGAGTTGCTAGATGTACCTGCTTTAAGATATGCATGAACGGTCCTTACTCTACACACGAGACTCACTAGGAGATACTTTCAGATTTATCGGAAAACAGACATTCCAGCAAATGCATTTCTGTAAGATTCTCTACCTCTTTTCACTGGGGGGGGGTGCGGGAGGGGGGAGGGGGAAAAGGTAACTTGCCTCCAAGGGTTGGAGACAAAGCCGTTACTGCAAGACAAGAGTGCTGCGCACCCCGGGAACCGCTGCGCCACGAGGCACGAGGCACGAGGCACGGCCGTGCACCCCGGACGCAGGAGTAGCACACGAGGCTAGCACAGGCTGACGCCAGCCCTCTCCAGAAGCAGGCCTGTCCCTTCCTCCTCCCCCTCAGCCCCCAGCTCCCTCCAGGCCTCAGTGGCTGCTGACAGGGCAGAGGCCACAACTAGAGGAGGCTCTCAACTCCACCAGGGACAGGAGCCCCGGACGCTGGGGACTCCGCTGCTGCCCTCCGCGCCCACCTCCCTCTGCTCCGCCCTATCTCAGGAGCCAGGCGTGGCCACTTTGACCCTCTCCTTCCCTTCTGTGACTCCTACAAAAACCAGTCCAGCGAGTCCAGGCTGCCTCGCACGCCACGGATGCCCGGCACAGGCCACATGTCCTCATCCAAGCTCCTGGGGCAAGAAGGCTCTTGCAGTATTTCGCTTTCTGGTTGAGCATCCCCAGCCTGAAATCCAAAGTGCCCCGAAGAGCATTTCCTGCGAGTGTCATATGAGGGAGAGCTCGGAATGTTTCAGGTTTCAGAGCATTTTGGAGTAGGGACGCTCAGCCTGAATTTGAACGTCTTTTCAAGGAGGCCACACACTGAAGCCCCCGATGTCCGCCCCACACAATCCCAGCACACCCTCTGAAGTCCCCAGCAACAAGATTTTCTTTCTTCAAAAAAGATAAAAAATAAATAAATAAATAAAAAACCCCAAGTCACATGAACTCACACGCAACCACTGAAGGGGGTTGTGGACACCTGCACAGACTGGATGAAATGGAACTGTCACATCTTTACCAGGGTAATTTCAAGTCATTCCTCAAAACACACACCTGTTTTACTGAGCTGCATTTTAAGGTGAACACACACAAATCATTTCGGGGAAACAAATGTCACTTTGGGCCGTGTGTGGTTTCTTGACTCCTGGGAATAACTCAGCGTTCACACCCTCACTTCTGGATAAGGGAGAAGATGCAAAGAAATCTGTTAAAACAAAGACATGGAAACAAGTTTAAGAAGGGTTTGAAAGGTTCCTCCTGTCCCCCTGGAGGGGAGAAGAGGACGCCTGGAAGGCTTACGGGGGACAGGAGCACAGCCTCCTCGGTGTGCCATGGACGTCGCCTCGCTGAGGGGAGAGGACGATGCCTGGAAGGCTCACGGGGGTGGGAGCACAGCCTCCTCAGTGCTTTCTACACTCAGCAGCTTCAGAGATTCCCGTAGAAGCAGAACGCGTGAGAACCGAGACCGGAACACACCCCAAGGAAAGGGGATGAGGGGTCAACAAAAGCATTCGCTCATTACCAAGGAGCACGGGCATGACGCCGCTTCAAAGAACGTGTGAAAAAGTCACTCACGGGTGTTTCAGAAAATAAGGGTAGCGTGAGATTGCTCGATCAGTTCAAACAGGCTGCCATCCCCCAGGCCATGAAGCCCCTGAGATGAGCCTCTCACAGTGAACAGAAGTCACTCGCACCTCTGCCAGAGAAAGTCCTACAAGCCGACACGTGACCTCACGAAACCTGGCCTACAGCCCGTCGACCACAGTGAGTCTGACACGGTACATCCCTCCAGATGGTTAAGGACCCCAGCCTTCTCGGCACCAGGGATGGGTATCGCGGAAGACAATTTTTCTGAGGGGTGGTTTTGAAATGCAACTGTTCCACCTCAGGTCAGGCATTGGATCCTCATAAGGAGCACCTCCGAGATCCCTTCACATGCCGTTTACAATAGGGTCCCAGCGCCTAGGAGAATCTAAATGCTGCCGCTGATCCAAGAGGAGGCAGAGCTCAGGCGGTCATGCTCACTTCGCCCGCCACTCACCTCCGGCTATGACCCCGGTCCCTAACAGACCATGGACCAGCACCAGTCTGCAGTCCAGGACTAAGCCCTACTGGCCAGCACACACACACCAGCCCAGGTGGAGACACTACTCGTGACCCTGGCTGGGCAGGAAGGAAGCCTGAGGGCCATTTCCTGACCAGGATGCCACACCCCCGACCCAAATACAGAGGTTCCCCATAAAAACCCACTGTACACTCACCAGAAAACAGAGCCACACCTGGGCAACACAACAAGACCCCCCCATCCCTGCAACAAAGAAAAGAAAAATTAGCCAGGCATGCTGGTGCGCGCCCCAGGTCCCAGCTGCTCGGGTGACTGAGGGGGGAGGATCGCCTGAGCCAGGGATCACGCCACCGCATGCCAGCCTGGGTGACAGAGCAAGACCCTGTCTCGGAAAATATAAATAAACTAAAAACCAACAGAAACTGGGTGCATGTAGGGTGGAAGAAACGCCGCAGGAGACTAGCGAACGGCACCACAGGGTTTCTATCAGGAAGAACAGCACGTCTCCCAACCAAGTGCTCACGCCCTCATGAGACCCTGTGCTTGGGAAGCACCAGCGAGGCCACGTGGCTGGCCTCTTCCTGCTTTAAATCAAGTGGAACCAGACGCTGTGATGACACACAGGGACTATGACAAACCCTGGAGGTTCTAACTGAGAAAACAATGACATGTGTGAGTTCCTATGACAACGTCTCAAAACAATGGAAGGAGGGTACCGTTTGCAGATAAGACAACTTCTGAAGTCTATTCAAGTGTTACCTCTTGGGAAAATAGGGAAGACTCATTTTCTCCATAGACAGCGCACACACAGCACTTTGCCACACATAATACAAGGCGGTTTATGGCAGTGGCCGCATATTTTCACGTGTATCACCTTTTGGGCATCTTCTAGGTTTGCTAGAGCCGGCGGCTACTTTTATTCCCCACAAAACACACAGAAATGCATGAGCATTATCTCCTCTCATGGAGCATCTACACTAACAGGAAGAAGAATGTCGTGCTCCAAGTGTACCTGCAAACACGGTTTTCTTCTGAAAACCCAAGTGCATGCAAAGCAAACACGGCATATCACTAAAGCACACAGGAGAGCAGAGCACCTCTGAGTAGAAAGCATGTAAAGGATAGCTAGTTGGGAACATTATTTTAAAACGTTTCTATGGAATGAGTTATCCCAGGGAGCCCGTTTGGTACCTGCATTCAAAGGCAATTCATTATTCGACATCCAACCTTTAACAGAAGGTTCACAGTAAGATCCCCGGAAACGGCATTCCCCTGGTGACTTTTCAATGCTCAGATTTCAGTATCGATACAGCTTGGTAAGCAGTCAGGAGAGGGGCGGCTCAGAGGCTGAAAGCACACAGGTCAGGGCCCTCCTGGGTCCGACAGCCTCACCTGGGCCTCGCTTTCTGCACTGCCCAGGGCTGCTCATGAGATTGTGCCGAAACGGAGCTGTGCACGCCAAACAGCTCTCAGCAGGGGCTCAACAGCCAGAAGCCGTTCCACCACACCGTCATCCCCCTTCTAACCAGAGAACACCCGATACAGAAACAGGAGAAACAGGTATTAAATGAGTTGGCAAAGCCAAAATCCACCCGGATCTACCACTCCAAAACAAACATACACCACACTGCCCAATATTGATGGGAGCCAAAAACATGGAAGTCCTGAGAGCCCACACTGACCACAGCCAGACACCACTTCTGCAAGAACCAAGCACGCGCCTAGAGATCGCCCGTGATGACCCAGGAGAGCAGCTTGGAGCAGAGACAAACGTGAAGGAGAGGCACAGGGGCCAGGGTGCTGGGTGTGCCCGTCTGTGTGACCTCACTGAGATTGCTGACCTCTGGCCCTTGGTGTCCGTCCTGTGGAGGAGGTAGCCCCCAAATCCCTGCCTCCCTTCAGCGCTGACGGAGGCTGCCCTGAAGCCTCCCCAGGGCTGAGACCGCTTCGAAATCCTGTCAACTGCACACCCACATAAGCACACAAATAAACAAAGTGTCAAGTACGCAGACAGGAAAAGAAAAGTATGCCAATCCTCCCCTATCCAACAGGCATTGAAAAAGGAACAGGAAAATTGTGGTAGTCTTGAAACCACCACCAGCTATCACGTCCTGTTGAGATGTTTTAGCCAATCAGGAACATCTCTTTACCAAGCACCTGTGTGTTTAGGAAGTCCGTTGACAGATTCCAAACAACCTCGGAGCCTGCGACCTGACCCCCATTCTACGCGCATCACCTCTCCGGCGGAACAAGCCCTGGACACCATTCAGATGGTGAGGAACAGGAACAAGGGTAGCTTTCCCTGACCACCACCAAACAAGCTCGACCCCGAGGAGCCCGGAGAACAGCGACGTTTGCTTAGACGCTTTCCCACTGACCTTGTCAGAGCGAACGTTCCCATCCCACGCCACCCAGTGTTTGACTCTCCCTGGGATGCCAGCAGCCGCCAACCCTCACAACTCACAAGCTGGAAACAGAGGCCAAGCTGACACAGGAGGGAGGCCTCTCTCCATCCCCTACTGAATTCGCTCAGGACACGGAGGTTCCCAAACACACACGGCCCCGGGTATTCCACACCTGGAGAACATTCTAACAACAGACGCTGCAAAGACGTTCCCCCTAAAGAGAAACTCAGTTTCTAACTTCCCTTAGGGAAAAATAGGAGGCCCAGAACTTTCCAGAAAATCAAGCCTGGGAGGAAGCCCCTCACCTCTGGCACTTCCTAAACCTGCCTTCCCGCAGGTGCTCAGGGATGTCCCCGCGCCAGCCCCGTCCACCCAGGACGGCAGCAGGGCTCAGGCAGCCAGCACCTGGGCAGCAGGCGAAGCAACCCCAGGGTGAAAACGTCATCCCAGGCACCACTTCCCGGAGCCCCTCAGCAAGAAAAACAGAGGCGGGACCAGAACCGAGGGCTGACTCGAGGCTGGGGAGCCACAGACCCGCACAGCTCAATCATCGGACACGCTCTGCTGTGGACAGAGGAGCCCAGCCCAGGGAGAGGCCAGCACAGAGATCCTCGTGCCGGCTCCACGGGCCAGCGTCCCCCAGGGCTGCAAGTTTGCGATCACAGCTTCAGAATCGGGTTCCAGAATCTTCCGGAATCAAAGACACACCCAACTGTAAAGCTGCCAGGACAGCAGGGCCCAGGAGCAGGCTCAGGGGGAGGAGCAGGTAGAAACCCCACACACAGCACACACGTGTGCATGCTTACTCCACACATGCCACCCCTTCACCCGATACTATACACGCAAACGCCTCTATGCACTCCATACACACCCTCAAATACACTCACCAAATGTGATGCGTGTACACACTCCACACACCCTCCAACATACACGACACACGCATGAACACGCTCACTCCACACACACCTGCTAAATACACTCACCACACACGCACAAACGTGACACACGTGCACACTCATTCCAGACCTCACGCCCCTCACCAAGTACACAGGTGCACACATCCCCAAGTCCAGCACCTGCAGACTCCACAAGCTTTGGTTTCCCCCACTGTTTCTCTCATCACATGAGATCCACACACACACGTGTCATTTACTGACATCTAACACCCGGGGAGGCCCTTAGACAGAACTGCAGTCACAAGTCGGCTTCATTCAGGCATTCATCACCAGCCCCCGGAAGCCACCTCTCCTGTCCCCACGGGGAGGGGGGTCCGAGACCGCAGGCGTCGCTGGGCTTACAGATCCCCAGGCTGGCAACCCAGCGAAATCAGGAGGGCTCGGCCACGGCCCTGGAGGGAGACGGGTACTGGCTCAGGTATGCGGCACACGGGTCCTCATTTCCATGCGGCGTCACCTACGACAGCGTCGGGTGAAAGCCAGTGGGGCTTGGCATTCCTGGGATAGACGGTCCTGGAATTACAAGGGAAGCTTTTTCACTTCTCCCCTCTGAACACATGAGGTCCATGGTCCCCGCTCACATCTAACCCTGGGAATCGGAATCGGTGACTCCTTGTCCACCTGAGGACCACCCAAGAGGATCCACACACCTGCTGCAACAGCAGCACTGCACCTGGTCCGCAGGGTAGCAAAGCAAATCCCACCTTTTGACGAAAACTGGATTACCCCGACACTGGCAGCCTGCAGTGTGTATATATCGTCAGGCCCCCACATCTGCGGCGCCACCTGCAAGAGGAACACAAACCCTTAGTCCCGGGTTCTCACGATGGTCTGTGAGGTGGATGCTGGCACCTTCTCTCCTCCCAGTGGAGAGGAGAGAAGGCCAGGGCCAGAGCTGGCGTGTCAGGAGGGTCAGGGTTCAAAAACCCCATCATCCACCTCACACAGCAGCCCTGACCGTTCAAGTGACTTCTATCATCAGCCTGAAAATGGACCACAGTTACCAGTAATTCTGAGTGCTGTTCCTTCTGACGTCAGACATTTCGCTAGAAAGATTTTGCCAAATCTGCTTTCAAAATCCTATGCTATGAAATGTCTAACGAAAATCTGAGCTGTGAAATAAAGCACACATTTCAATGAATCCCAAAATGACTATCCCGAAGGAAGTTGTAACTTGAAGTGAAAAATACCCTCTAAAAGACATCAGCCAGAATTACCTGCCATCATTACTGATCCCATATGATTAATGAATTCTACAGCATCCTCTCAGATATAAACTTAAAACCATGAGCTGAATGCACATGTTAGCACAACCAAAGTTCTGCTTTCATAAGCAGCACAGGCGTCTCTGGAGAGGATTTTAATTGGGACTACAATGCGCACGGTGGTGGTAAGAGGTTTCATGCCGGCTGTTCTCCAAGGTGCAACACAGAAACACCACTAACCTCGAAGACACCTTTGTAACGAGATGATGAGAGACGATGTGGACAGAATACTGTAAATATTTGAAAAGGAGAAACAATGCAAGGAAAGAATCTTATCAGTTACCCTTTAACACGCTTAGAAAAAAACGATTTCTCTTTTGGGATGATTAAAGAAGAAAACGACATTTCTGGATTTTTCTTTTTCTTTTCTTTTTTTTTTTTTACATTTTCCTTTCTGAGACAGGGTCTTGGCTCTGTCACCAAGACTGGAGTACAGTGGAGCAATCACAGCTCACCGTAGCCTTAAGTGTTCTTCCCACCTCGGACTCCAGAGTAGCAGGGACCACAGGCACGCACCACCATACTCAGCTAATTTTTCTGTTGTGAGAGAGATGGGGTGTCTTGCTCTGTTGTCCAGGCTGCTCTTGAACTCCTTGGCCTCACAAAGTGCTGCGATTACATTACAGGCATAAGCCAGCGTGCCCAACCAACCTTTTTCTTAATTCTATAACAATTACGCCGCATTCAGAGGAAGGATAACTATTAGTGAGAAGAGACTTGGCGAAGCAATATGTTGATAC